>NW_028275162.1:9690261-9990261 GCF_013281855.1 Momordica charantia
AAAGGAGAAATAAAAGTTACAGTGAATTGAATTGAAGGAGAACAAATTAGATATAGAAAAGTTGAGATATATTTGCAGGAAATTTTGAAAGATTTTGAGAGAGAAAAATGAGGGTGATATGTTAGAACAACAGATAAAGAAATAAAAATTTGTAAAGATGAAATATTTGGAGAAATAAATAATCGTAAATATTCGAGATATGAAAATTTGTTGAGAGAAAAGATAAAATTTTGTAGAGAAAAGACATTAGATGGGAAAAAAATTTTAGAATAAAAACAAATTTGTAGAGAGAATATGTCAAATAGTTAAAAGAAATATTCGGCATTAGACGAAAAAGAAAAAAAAAAAAGAAATCTGTTTCTACAAACTTCTTTAAAAAAAATAGTTGAAATTTCAAAATCGTGTTTTAAAAATATAGAAACAAAAAAATTGAATTGGTTATAAGATAAACCGGTTTTTCAAAAATCTAAAACTAGAATCAGAAAATGAAAAATGGTTGACGCCTCCTAAATAATTTTGTAATGTTTTCTAAAAATTAAAAAAAAAGAAAACAAACAAACTTTCTATCGCTTCTTTTAAAAAATATAATTATAATATTTTAGTCTCGAATTTTTTTTAATCTAGTTTCTATTTTGTTTTAATTTCAAAATGTACATCTTTATCTTTAGATTAGATATTGGATATAGTAAACCATTAAAAACCCGTTTGATAAACCGTTTGTTTTTTTGGTTTTGATTTTTGATTTTTAGTTTTAAAAAACAGGGTTGTTTGATAACCAATCAATTTTCTGTTTTTTTTTTGTTTTCAAACACTATTTTGAAATTCTAGCTAAATTAAAAAAAAAAATTGTTTTCAAAAATAGGTTTTTTTTTTCAAAATCTGATTTTTCATTTTAATCCTCAAATTTTTTTTCTTTCTCATATTTATCTTTAAAAAATTATTTCTCACCTTTAAAACTTTTTTATCTAAATTTTTTCTATAAAACTTTATTTTTCTCTCTTTAAAATTTTATATTTGGAATATTTATTATTTATTTCTCCCAAATTTTTTTGTATTTTTATTTTTTTCTCTACGGAACAGCTTCATTTCTCTCTCTAAAAATTTAATATTTTCTTGATTTTTTTCTCTCTAAAATTTCATCTTTATAAACTTTTCTCTCTTCGTAATCATTTTTTCCTCTGAAAATTATATTTTATTTTTGGTTCAATTGTCTTTTACGGTAACTTTTATTTATTTTTGTATTTATTTATTTTCTCTAAAAATTATATTTTGAATCTTGTTATTATCTTTAAATTTGTTTCCACTATAATTCTTCCTTTGTTTTATAATTTTTTTCCTTTAACAATATCTTCTCCTCTCGACTTAAATTTTTTCTCTAAAATTTTTCTCTTTTGTCTTTTTAAACTTTTTTTAACTATTTTTTTCTAAGTCTTTTTATTTATCTCTTTAAAATTTATCTTCCAAAAGTTTATTTACATGTCTTTAAATTTATATTTTCATGTCTCTACATAGGGGGAAGGCAAAAAATTTCCGCATAGTCAGGTCCCAAAAATAGGAAATACATGTCCTGACCTCGTCTCTTGTCTCCGATTCCATTTTTTAAATAAATTAATATATTTTAATTTATTACACTTTTTCGATACTTAAATTCTAAAAATAATTAAAAAAATTATAAAACCGATAATTTTTGTCGATAACCGGGGCCTAAGCACTCTGACCAGTGCCTAGGTGCAAGGGTTTTCTGTAATACGAATAGCGCCAAGGGCGCGCTGTCCGGTGCTATCCTCTCGATTTGCACGGTGTAGCTGTGTTTTGCTTCATTTTGCTTGTACTCTCTCATAACAACTCATCTTTGTATTATTTCGTTCTTATATTTTGCTTAACTTTTCTTATGGCTCTGCATAGCTAACGGACTTGTGTAAGAGGGAGATGTTCTAGACTTATTTCTATCTCTCAGATCCAAGAACAAGGTGGAGATGGAGACTAAAAATTTTCACGAATACGAGAATGGGGAGAGCATCCTCACTCGCACCTACACCTTAGAGTACATGTCAATTATCGCTTATGTTTGCTTTGGCTAATGAATAGGATTTTGATTGATCCATTCAATATTAATTATATTGTATATATGTTTATGGTAAAAGTAAATTATTTCTTAATATTTCAAAATATAAGTGAGTGGCCAAACAAATAAAAAAAAAAAAAAATCCTCTCCTTTACCCCATTCTCTCTCTTCTACCTGGCGTCTCCCCTCCATCCCATCTTCCCTCTCTCCCATCATCTTCCCTCTCTCCCATCTCCACACCAGCAATGAGGGTGAGGGGTGAGTTGTCAGGTACTTTAGGCCATTATATTTCATTTGCTATTTTTTTAGCCATTTAATGATTTTATTGTAGGATGGATATAAACAATACTTAAGAGTGAATTGAGATGCTTACAACTTTTAGATTTTAAAATTAAAATTCAAGAATAATAAAATATCAAACGAATTTTGAGTGTAGAAGTAAAATAGTAAAAGATAAGAAATGATATATGAATTTTAGAGTGGTTTGTAAATTCTTACTTCCCCTAGATTGCTTTTGGCATTTTACTATGTCAACTATCCTGTGGGTGAGTTTCAAACTGAGTTTTATAGGTTAAAAAGTATATCTTGGGAATGACAATGCAAGAAAGAAAAGTAAGAAATATTTTTATAACTTTTTGAAATTATTATAAAATGTTTCAAAGTAATTATGGTAACGTTAATATATTAATTGGTAATTAATCTATTAACGTTTTATTAATTAATTTCGTTTAAAACGTTTTGATTAATTTCCTTTTAAAAAGTGTTCTTCTGGTTCCTCAAAAATCTAGATCGAAAACGTTTCTTGCTTTGTTTTATAGAATTTTTTTCTTCATTTTTCTGAGTTGGGATTCGATTCAACTTTGCTCCGGCCAGTGCACGTCTTAATTTAGATGTTGTGTTAATCTTGAGGAGGAACCGGCATGAAATGATTTAGCAACAAGGTCATGTCGAAATTGCTTTCAGTTAGTGTATCCCACGACACAACGATTGTTTTCCTTAAATCATTCTTGTGTTCTAAAACATGAAAGCAAAGAAGAAGGTAGAGTTTGGTAATGTTACATGCATTAATATATGTTCAATTATCAATCTCTCTCATGGGCTCTATACTAACTTATGTTGGAAAGTTCTTGACTTGGTCTTCAATTTATAAGTTGATTTAATTTCGTCCAATTTTGTCCCAAATAGTTGGTGAGTTGGTTTGATAAGTATAGGTACAATTGAGAGATTATTTTCAAGATCAAATAATAAGTTTTGTATATTGACGGATTTTTCTATTTTATGAGCTTAAAGGTTTCTAAAAAATTTTGTGCCTCAGGAGAATTTATCAATTTTCAATTATATCAATGTCATACTTTGAGCATGATATTTATCGATAATAATTGTGTTTGCACCTGAGCTAATAATTATTCTAACATGTTAGAGTATTTTGTGATCATTTAATTTGGCATGTTACTGTATAAGAAAATCATGTTTTCTTATTATTGTTGATAAAGCTCATGTATGACAATTAAATTAACTTTTGAGAAGTTTGAAATTTGTTAAAGTTATTTTGAGTGAAGTAGCTTGAACTATGAAGTTAAAGGAAACTGAGGCGATGAAACATCTCAAATTCCAATTTAAGTTATTGAGATTATTAATTGGTCATGAATTTCATTATATTGAAAGTTATTTTTAATTGATATTAATTTAGCTTGGAGTTAATTTCCTTCATGAAAAATCTCAAATATGTGTGATGTTCGTAAAAATCGATGGGGGATTAAGATCTTCCTATTGGTGATTTAAGAACTTACTTGACTATAGTTGAAATATAGTCATACTGAATATTTAAAATTATTAGTTATAAATAATTATTAGAGCATGTCCATTAGAAAGGAATAAATGGTACCATTAAATAGTGCTGCTAAATTATTTCCTTTTAAAGTTATTTATTATTAAGAGACTCATAATCAAGAAATCATGAACTTATATGATTGATTAAATGGTATCTGGTGTTTATTTAACAACATTTAGCAAACTATGGAAAATATATATTCTGATGAAGTTATTGACTGATTATGTGAAAAAATTAATTATTGGTGGAATAATTAATTTAAGATGTTATGAGTATGATCCTATGCTATTAAATTTCTTTAACCACCTTTTGGTTAAAAAGTTAAATAAGATAAATGTTCAATCTGTATGCATGTATCTTATAAAGGTGCTAGATTGATAGACTTACCTAAAAAAAAATAACTAAATGAATTTTTGGAAGAATTAGATCAGTTGATTCAAGAAAAATTCATAGAAGTCGTGAGATATACACAAAACATGATATTAATATATATATATACTCTCCTGTAACTAAAATGGCTACTATTATATCTCTTATCACGTTTGCAACTATTTGTGGCCTATTTATACATTAAATGGGTGTAGCATCTCTTATGGTGTTTTAGAAAAGAAGATTTTTATGATGAACCGAAACCTTTGTGATTACTAGTAAATAGAATAGGGTATACAAGTTTTAAAAGTTCTCTTTATAGTCTTAAACAAGCTCATAAACAATATTATGAAAATGTGGACAATACTTCTGTAAGTTTAGTCAAAGTTGTTTAAAGTTTATTGTGTGATTATATTTATATGTTGATGACATGCTTATTTTTGCACAAATTTAGATGTTGTGATCAATGATATCAAGTTGCCTTTATCTTCACATTTTGAAATGAAAAATTTAGGAAAGGCTGATGTAAAATTTGGTTTTAGGATAAATAAATATGATAATGAGTTCTTCCTATGTATATTGAGAACATGAATTTAATTTGTTTTAATAATCAAACAGTAAGAACATTATGCCAGCATGAATCCTTAGAAAATAAGGGTGATAGTACATCTTAATCTGCATATGAAAATTTTAGGTAGTGTTATGATGATAAAACTACAATAGACCTGATATTGCATATGTTATGAGTAGATTGAGTGGATATACTTACTATCCTAGACCATTTAATTTTCATTGTTTATTAAGGTATTCCATTTAATTTTCATTGTTTTATTAAGGTATTTAAAGGTACAATGGATTACTGTTTGCACTTTAACAAGTTGCATTCTGTGGTGAAAGGTTTATTGTGATGCAAATTGTGTTGCATATGAAAATAAAGTGAACTCCACTAGCGAGTGTGTATTACGTGTTACTTATAGGTAGAGAGCTATTTCATGAAAATCAACAAAGCAATGGATAAAAGATATTGAGAATATATGTCTAAAAACTAGAGTTGTGAGACAATTGCTGAAAGGTGGAATTATCTCCTTGGAATATGTGAAGTCTGAGATGAACTTAGTGTATCCTCTCACCAAAGGCTTAACTAGGAGGGTAATTTTTGAGTCTTTAGTATGTATGGGAGTAAAATCCTATGTTTGATGTACTCTGAAAAGCCATAGCTCTTTATTTGGGTGGTCTGTATGGACTTTATGGATAATACACTTATGTTATGTTGCATATGAGAATCCGTAGCCCTTTATTTGGGTAGTCTGTGTGGACTTGATCGATAAGGTGCAGTTTGAGTGGCTTATCTATAATAGACTTGATGCAGCACTAATGTGATTACGAAGGTGAACCGCTTCTATGAAAGCGTTAAAGGATCTCTTTCTAGAGATTTTACGATGATCGAGCTTTTTGTACACGACCATTAATAGCACGTGATTTATATCATGGAATCGAAAACAAGAATTAAAACATGTTGTGAGGGTCTCAACCATGATACTGGAAGTTTATCAAAAGGCAAACTCACTTTGATTGCTTAAATTGTTGCCTCACTTCACTATGCATTAATTCAAATCGAACAATATTAATGTTTAAGTTTATTTTGCTTTTTCCTTTGTTCAGAAAATTCTTATTTTTATTATTCATCATTCATGGAAATTGTTGAGAATGACAGTGAAAGAAGAAAAATAAGAGATATTTTATAACTTTCTAGAATTATTATAAGATGTTTTAAATTAATTATGGTAACTTAATAACTTAATTGATAATTAATCTATTAACTTTTTATTAATGAATTTCATTAAAATGTTTTGATTAATTTCCTTTTTAAAAGTTGTTCTTCTTGTTCCTAAAAAATCTAGATCGGAAATGTTTCCTTGCTCGGTTTAATAGAATTCTTTTCTTCGTTTTTCTGAAATGAGATTCGATTCCAATCCACTTCACCGAGTACACGTTGAGTTTGGATATTGTGTTAACCTTGGGGAGCAACCAACGTGAAACGATTTAGCATCGAGGTCGTACCAAAATTGCTTTCAAGGTAGTGGGTTATCCACGACATAACAATTGTTTTTCTCTAAATCATTCTTTTATTATAACAAAGTAAACCCCCCTACCATTCCTTTGTAGGTTTAGAATCCAACCTATGTCAAAACCATTATAGCAGCCGCCATTGATGGAGACAACACAGCAGCGGCTAGCTAAAATTGCTCCATGATTCTTGCTAAATTCAACTTGATCTCTCTTAATTTGCCACTGACTTATCTAACATACATATCTTCCCTATAAGAAAATCATCTATAAGGAAAATATGTACTCTGGTCAAATTCTCATGACCATTAAATACTTTCCTAGTTTATCTTTTATTTGTTGCCGTTGAAGATATGTTTCTTCTTTGATTTATTTTTTCCTTTTGTACATTCTTCTTTTGTGCAAACTACATAATAGCTAGGTTGCATAAGAAATGGACAATTTTTCTCTTCTAAGGTGATACAGAACAATCACGTTTTGAAGCATTTCTAGCAACCTTTTATGGTATAGAGCTTCTCTGCACAAAAGATATCGATTTCTTATCTCCTCTCTTAACATTCGTGGCCAATACTGAAACATCCCTTACTATTCAGATTTTTCACCAATGCTCCAGCCTAATTTCTTAAGTTGAACTCCTTCAATTACTTGCTATGAAATCACAAATTGTACCCTCGTTGGAAGCATGGGGATTGAATATCACTTGCTTGAAGATAGTGCTCCAAAACAAGAACTCATAGATAAGGAGGGAAAAGTGACTGTTAATCCCCAATTCAGTATATGAGAGAATAATGACGGGCTGTTGACTTCATGGCTTTTGGGAACAATTATAGAAGAAGTTCTCTCTATGATGGAAGCAAATGCCTATCAAGTATTGGAAATCACTTGAAGAACTTCTCCTGACCATGACCAAGGAGAATGAAATCCATCTGAATGAATCCTTAGTCAGTCTAAGAAGGGAGTATGAGCATGGAAGAATAGACTAAAGAGATTCAAGGGATATGTGACAAATTGCAGCTATGAAAAAGCCCTTGATGACACAACAAAAGTCTTCCACCTTGCAAGGGGTTTGGGAGGTAAGTACAAAGATTTCAGAATTGCTATGCTTTCTAAAGCCCCTATCCATCTTACAATCAGTTCGTGCTAGCACTAAAGAACCATGAACTACAATTTACTGCTAAAGTTGAAGAAGAAAAATCACATTCTATGGACCACAATCAAGCCTACTTTGGACAAAGAGGAAGAGGCCGTGGGAGGGGAAGAAATTACAACAAAAGAAGAAGAGTAGATCCAAGTGGACAAACTCAAATACAACATCAAAACATACAGTCTCCTACCCAACACAATTCAAGAAGCTTTAATAGCTTAAATTCTAACCAAAAAGAAAAGAATACAGTGTCAGATATGTGGGAAATTCAACCATACAGCCCTTAAATGTTGGAATAGATTTGACCATTCATATCAGACTGAAGAAGTACTAGAGCTCTAGCTGCCTAAGCATGAATGAAGTGGACTGAGTCTACTCTGTTTGCAGACTATGGAGCAACATCTAACATAGTTAATAACTCAGGTATGGTCTCTCACATCAAACCTTCCACAGGTATGGATAAATTGTATGTAGGTGATGGAAAAGGTTTGAATATCTCACACACTGGTTCATGTCTTGTTAACACTGATTTTTCCAAACTTAAGCTTGAAGATGTTCTTGTTGTTCCTGAAATAAAGAAGAATTTAATGTCCATTAGCAAGCTTACCTTGGATAATGATTGTCTAATTACTTTTGATGCTAATGGTTTTGTTATTAAGGACAAGCAGTGACAAATCTTGGGTAAAGGACGTAAACAAGAAGAACTGTATGCTTTGAATGAGCAAAATCAGCAAGCTCATCTGCTGAAACAAGTTCAAATAAAGCCAATTACTCCATTTTGGCACAAATGCATGGGGCACCTCAATGATCAAGCTTGAGGCATCTTTTGATTCTCATCTCTTAAAACATTTTAGTTGGGATAAGATTAAAACTATTTGTGACTATTGTCAAATGAGCAAAATTGTAAACTTTCATTCAAGCAAAATAATCATATCAGTAGTTATCCTCTTTATAAAGTTCATTGTGATCTGTGGGGACCTTCTCCTATTGTTTCTTGTCAAAATTTCAAATACTATGTTAGTTTTATTGATGATTTTTTCAGGTTTTGTTGGATTTATCCATTAAGGAAGAAGTGTGACTTCTTCTCATGTTTTCTCAAGTACCAACAACTAGTGGAAAATCAATTTGAGAGAAAGATAAAGGTCTTTCAAAGTGATGGAGGATGTGAGTTTACATCTTCAGCTCTCAAAAGTTGGTTTGAACAAAAAGGTATTTCATCAACTTTCTTGTCCTCACACTCCACAATAAAATGAAGTTGTTGAGAGAAAACATAGGCATATAGTAGAAACGGGCTAACCTTCTATTTCAATCTAAAGTACCTACAAAATATTGGGTAGATGCCTTTCTTACCGCCATTTTCTTGATAAATCGCATGCCATCAAAGTCTCTTTCTATGAAATCTCCTTTTTCTAAGCTCTTTAATAGGGAACCTGACTATAGTGGCATAAAGATTTTTGGTTGCAAGTGTTTTCCATATCTTAGAAACTACACAAAGAATAAACTTTGCAAAAGAACTTTCCGTGTGTATTTATTGGATATAGCCCCATTCAGAAGGGATATTGATGCTTAGATCCTATGTCGAACAAGGTATATATATCAAGGCATGTGGTATTTGATGAAAACATTTTTCCCTTTGAAATAACAAATATTAATAATTGTGAAAACACAGATCCTCATGTTGTTACACAATTTTCAAGACTTGAGGAATGGAACAACCCTGCAGAAGAACACTACAATAATGCCAAAAAGACTATTGAAAGTAAAAATACTGCCGCAGAGGAAAAATCTCCAATCAAAAAAATTTCTTTGGAAGAGACTAGTGAAGTCTATTCAAATCAACAAGAAAACTACACATTAGAAACTTCACAAGACTACAAACCAGAAAATTCACAAGGCAGTACACAAAAAAGTCAATCAAGTAATGAAATCCAGCCTAAATGTCCAAGTCTACTGCATGAACCTCAAACAGAAGGGGACAACTTGTTGCAAATGGCTACAAACTTCCAATCTGACAAAATTTACAGCTGCTCGACTCACATCATGTATCAACACTTCCTAATATAAGTAACAACCTTTATATTGACCTACCTTATTATTTTGCAGGTACACCTAATCTCAACTCGATCATTGGATCGTCTGGAGAAAATTATGTTGAAAATACAAACACTCATCCGATGATAATCAGAAGAAAATTGAAGAATAATCCGCTCCTCAACTCCAACCAACATTAGGAAACACAAAGGCAGAAAGACACCAATCACCACCAACACGCTCTCATAAGCTCAAATCAAGATGTAGAACCAAAACACTATAAGACAGCCCTAAAAATTCCTCATTGGAAGGCTGCTATGGAGGAAGAAATGCAGGCACTTCAAGAAAACAATACTTGGATTTGGTACCTTCGCCACCGCACATCAATATAGTTGGATCAAAGTGGATATTCAAAACTAAACTAAAGGAAGATGGAACCATTGAACGTTACAAGGCAAGATTAGTCACTCAAGGATACTCTCAGATAGAAGGAGTGGACTACGAAGAAAATTTTAGTCCTGTATCAAGCCAACAACAATTCGGCTCATCCTTGTATTGGCAGTGACCTTCAACTGGCCCTTGCGACAACTAGATGTCAAAAATGCATTTCTCCATTGCTTTCTCAAGGAAGAAGTCTACATGTCTTAACCACTTGGATTTCAAGATCTAGAAAAACCACACTTCATATGCAAGCTCAACCGATCCTTATATGGTCTGAAATAGGCACCCAGGACCTGGTTTGAGAGATTATCTCAATTCCTCCTTCACATTGGCTTTATCTGCTCGCACTCTAATCTCTCTCTTTTTATTTATAGAGATTACAATGTACTCACTCTCATACTTGTGTATGTGGTTGATATAATTATGACAGGGTCAAGCTCAAAACATGTTGAAGAACTCATGTCACATCTAGGATCCGAATTTTCTCTAAAGGACCTTGGCCCCTTACACTATTTCCTTGGCATAGAGATACATTTCTCAAATCATTTCTAAAATCTTTCTTTCTAACAACATTTCTTAAAATTCTAAAATCAAATTTATGAAATCTCTTCCTAAATATAATTTCATAGATTTCTCAATCATTTCTCTGTAATCATAAAACATGTCTCTAAATCATAACACATTTCTAAAATTATCAAAGGAACACATTTACTTTCATTGTAAATCATACATGATATATAATTTCTTGGAATTCTATAATAATTGATATCTTAAAAACATTTCGTAAAATATACCACTCACAAATCCAATAATAGTATCCAAAACGTTTAATAAAGTAACCACTCACAAATTCTTCAACTGAGTTTTTCTCTGCTCCAATTTCTGCCTGACGTGAAATATCGATCCACTACCAAATTAATTCATGTTTAATCCAATATAATTTCAACATACTCTTATTTCCAATATAAATAACATTTTTTTCAAATTATCCCATAAATCCAATTTTATATCTCATTCTCTCTCTTCATTAAAAAACCACTTTTATTCTCTCTCATAATACTTACAAGTGGGATCCATCATAATACTTACAAGTGGGATCCATCATTTACCAATCAATTTCTCTTTCTCTCAATTCATCACACACATTCCTCTTTTTTTTTTACTCAATTTATTTTTCTTTTCCCATTTAAATTTGACCCCAAATTTTTTCTCTCTCTTCCAACATTACACCTTCATTTTCTTCTTTCATACAAACCCACGAATTTTCTCTCCCTCCCTACCCTTTCTTCTTCCTTCCTCCTCTCTGTTTTCTTTCTTTTTCTCAACCAAAATTCCCTTGAATATGGTTTCTGTTTCGTATAATTTTTCCTCTCTTTCTTTCCGCAGCCCCACACTTTTTAATTGCCAACTTATTTCCTTTTATAGAATTTCCATTGCTCTACTAAACTAATAAATCAACAACCAATTTTCAGTCTCACCCTTGTACAAGCGAAAACCATTTCTTGAGTACCCAGAAACTCACAAAATTTCAATATTTATTTCTTTAGAAAACTTTTAACCACACTTCCTAAGAGTTCTATTCTCATAATTTGTCTAATTTTATCCTCAAAACAAACTTTCCCAACTCAGTTATAGAGTTCTGATTCAAGCTTCTTGACCTTATTTACCCCACTCCTTCTCTTCAAGCTTCAATTTCTTTCTCTTCTCCTCTGTTTCGAAAACCCTCTACCATTTATTTTCCTTTCTTCCCTTTTTCTTTTCTTTTCTTTCCTTCTTTCTTTTCTTTTCTTTCTTTATCTAGCCATCTGTTTTATATGAGTCCCAAAATAAAAATTTCTTTTTTTTTCCTATTTCCTCGATGGTAAAAGACCATTATGCCCTCATTAATTTCAGCAATTCCAAATTTCTTTTTTCTGTATCCCTCCTCTCTACTCGAGCGTCACATGAATGAACCTATACCATATCCGAATGAGAGGGATCCTGAAATCATAGAAGCATGGTTAAGAAAGCTTAAAAGAAATGATAGTTACTACCTATACTAACAAGGTGCATCTTCCTTTTCGATAACTCAATCGTAAGAATTTCAAAGTTAAGCGTGCTTGACTTGGAATAACCTTCTAAAAGCATGAGGAACAACTTAGGAGAGTGTTGACAACTGTAAGAGTGAATAAGTTATATGCTGAATTCTCTAAATGTGAGTTTTGACTATCGCAGGTGTCCTTCTTAAGACACGTGGTGTCAAAAGATGGAGTCTCAGTAGATCCAACAAAGGTCGAAGCAGTGATCAATTGACCTCTTCCATCTACTGTCAATGAGGTACGTAGTTTTTTGGGATCGGGAGTTTATTACCATCGATTTGTGCAAGAATTTTCCAGCATAGCCATGCCCCTAACTCAATTAACTCGGAAGGGCAACTCGTTTGTTTGGAGTGGAGCTTGCGAGTTTAGTTACCCAGAACTCAAGCAAAGACTAGTTTCAGCACCAGTGCTTACTGTGACAAACAAAACAGGATATTACATTATTTGTAGTGATGCTTCTAAGAACGGGCTAGGTTGTGTTTTGATGCAATGGGGTAAAGTTATTACTTATGCATCTTGTTAGTTGAAGAAATGTATCTCTATGCCAAGGAAATAGTGTAAGGGGAAAAAATTAAAATCTTTACGGACTATAAGAGATTAAAGTACTTTTTTCACTCATAAGGAGTTAAATATGAGATAACAACGGTGACTTGAGTTAGTGAAAGATTATGACTGTGAGATTTTGTACCATCCAGGTAGAGCAAATGTAGTTGCATATGCCTTAAGCAGGAAGACTGCCCATACATCAGCCTTGATCATCACCTTGACTCATATTCTTAGTGATTTGGAATGTGCAGATATAGTAGCTGTAGTGGGTGATTTACTGCACAGTTGGTGTTGTTGTTAGTTAAGCCAACCTTGAGACAAATAATTATTGACGCTCAGCAAGAAGATCCAAACCTTGTTAATAATTTACATCAAGTGGAGTCAAGGCAAATGAATGAGTTCTCTATATCCTCAAACTTTTGGCTTTTATATTAAGGGTGCCTGGGTGTACCTAAGATGTCGACCTCAAGAATGAGTTATTGACTGAAGCCCACATTTCCCCATTCTCGATACATCCTAGCAATACAAAGATGTATCAAAACTTAAACCAGTACTATTGGTGGATAACATGAAGAAAGATATAGCAGACTTTGTAAGTAAGTGTCTGGTTTGTCAGCAGGTGAAGGCGTCGAGACAGAAACTGGCAGGTTTGTTGCAACAATTGAGTGTGCCTGAGTGGAAAGGGAACACATATCTATGAATTTCATTATAGGATTGCCTATAACAGCTAAAGGCTACACCATAATATGGGTCATTGTTGATAGATTCACCAAGTCGGTGTATTTCCATGTTGGAAAAGTCTACTTACTCCGTAGAAATGTGGGCACAGTTGTATCTAGAGGAAATAGTGAGACTTCATGGGGTGCCAGTTTCAATTGTCTTTGCATTGTGCAGGTCGAAGAGCATATCATCTTCTTTAACAATCGTGCTGACAATACATGCAAGTATATACGAAATTACGATCGTAGTACAAAATGAAGTCGAATCCACAAGAACTTTTGATTATATTCTAAACGATGTTCGCAAATACCAAAAGTGTAAAAAACAAAGAAATATAGGTGTTGTGTCTTAAATAAAAAAAATATAATAAACAAAGTAGTAAAAATCTCAATAGTAGACACACTTCACAGAGCTGATAACAGGAAGAAGAAACAGCACATAACACGTAAATTGAGAGTTAACAGATATCGAAAAGTGAGGGAGATTCAACGCATTCACAGACTTCTCGGCCTACCGTCTACCTTACAAACATTTATTAATGCCCAACTCGACTTCGTTCCCTCCCAAGACACCCAAACATAGAAACTCACAACTGTCGTTTCTATGTTTCCAAGCAATAAAGACAAGTTCTAGGTATGATTATGGGACCCCATTCCTGAGCATCCACAAAATACTATAGAAAAGTACTAATCACAAATGAAGCAAGTCGACAAATTGTAGACCCTTCCGGATCACTACAAAAGGTAGCATACAGAGCAAAGCGGCCAACAGTGTTCAATAAGATATAAGAAATAAACACAACTTCATTTAAAAATAAATGGAGTAGCTAAAGGGTTGATCGTTCATCAGTTACAACGTATGAATCTCCCCCAAAATGGGGTTTAGCTCATGAATAAAGAAGGAAATACAATGGGTAAAAGAAGAAGACAACATATCTCAAGGAAATAGCAGAAAAACCAAAGAAGAAGATGACAACTCGATATAGTAGTGGAATATCCCTTATGTCGTCAACTTTCTACCCTCGAAAATGGAGAGAATCCTCCTCCTTGTCGTTTCAACTCTAAAAAACGTGCTTCTATTGGGATTTGTGTGTGGCAGCTAGGGTTAAATGTCCTTTTATATCGGGTTCTGTTTTTAGGGAACCCAGTTGAAATTTGTACGGACACGGTAAATCCTGTGTCTATGCTGTTATTGTGTAGTGAATCCATGCTCCAGCTCTGCTTCGCTCCAGCTTTCATCTGCTCCGTCTTGAAAATGCTTTGCTCACTCTTCTCTGAATTTGGCACTCTCTTTATGCTTAGTCTTCTGCTTCCAGACCTGTACATTGACACCAGAAATAAGAGCATTTAGTGCAATATTTAGTCAAAACATTCAAGACCTGGGACTTTTAGCTCGGATTCTATTGTATAATCTTATTTAAGCTATTTAAGAGCTAATAGCGACACACTTTGACAATTATTTGCATAAAAACAACCAAATAAATACTAGAATAACTCTCTTTTGGAGAGTGAGTTATCAGGTGCCATTTTCAATTGTCTCAAATAGAGACCTTAGTTTCACATCCAATATTTGGGAAAGTTTTCTAAAAGCTTTAGGTACTCGGTTGGAACTCAGTACATCCTTTCATCCACAGACGGATGGTCAAGTTGAGAGGCTGAACCAAACCTTAGAAGATATGTTGCGAGTTTGTGTGTTGGATTTTGCCGAAAACTGGGACACTCATTTGCATATGATGGAGTTTGCTTATAACAATAGTTATCAAGCAACTATAGGCATGACACCATTTGAAGCTCTTTATAGAAAGAACTATAGGTCTTTTGTATATTGGGATCGGGTAGGTGAGCGTAAGTTGTTAGGACTAGAGTTTGTCCAAGTTGCAATCGAAGCCATTCAAAAGATTAGAGGGAGAATGCAAACAGCACAAAGTAGACAAAAAAGTTATGCTCATACAAGACGAAGAGACCTAGAGTTTTCAATAGGTGATCACGTATTTCTCAAGGTAGCTCCTATCAAAGGAGTTTTGAGGTTTGGAAGGAAGGGAAATTTAGTCAATGCTTTGTCAGACCATTTAAAGTCTTGGAGAGGATTGGCCCTATAGCTTATCGACTGGCTTTACCGCCTTCTCTCTCTACAGTCCACAATGTCTTTCTATGTCCATGCTACAGAAGTAAATGGTAGATCCATCTCACATCATCGACTACAAGCCATTGTGTCAAAGTGAGAACCTTAGCTATGAAGAGAAGCCAAGCCGAATTCTTGCGAGAGAATTGAAGCCTCTTCGTAACACTGAGAAATATCTCTCGTTAAAGTTATTTAGCTGAATAACAATCATGAGGAAGCAACTTGGGAATGAGAGGATGAAATGAAGACTAAGTATCCATAACTTTTTCAAGACTAGCGACTTTCGAGGACGCAAGTTCTTAAGGTGGGGAGATTGTAACATCCCGTAATCTTATAAGAGATATTTTAGTAGTTTAAATTGCATGAATAAATAGATAACTTTTTTTCTACTTCTTAATTTAGTTTTCTATTCGTGTTGATAGATGATCAAGGTGATGAACTTCCCACAAATAACATCAAATTTGCAATTGTTGGGATTCAACTTCATGTTATATATATCTTCTCCATATGTTGAATGCTTGATTGATGTCTGTCTTGTGTTGGCTTGCTTCCCTACTTTTCAGAAGCATGTTGTCCATGTACACCACCAATATTTGTGGCCTATCTATTTGGCAAACATCTTCTTCAACATCTTCTAATAAGTTGCCCCTGCTTTGTCCCGGCTGAAGAGTATCACCTTGTAGTAGTAGAGCCATTGGTCTGTTACGAAGGATATATGCTCTTGGTCCAAGACATGCATCCTGATCTAGTTATAGCAGTAGTCTGTGTCCATGAACATGAACATCTTGTTTTTATCTCTGTAAACTTTATTTTAATGTCTCTCTACATTAAGAATGACAAAAAATTTTATAGAATCCGATCTTGCTCCAATGACAAAGAATGAATTTTCCACCAAGTCCCCATTATAATTTTCTTAAGTAATTAATTTATATTTTATTAATTGTTTTACTAATTAAATATTAAATAGTTTTATTTTCTAAGTAATTAATGTATATTTTATTAATTGTTTTACTAAATTAAATATTAACTACTTTTTAAAAAAATTATTTATAGTAGTAAAAATAATTTTCAATAAAATAGATATAAATTTTATATATTTATTACGTTTTTATTTTTTAAATTCAAAAAGTAATTAAAATTAATTAATAAATTGGTAATTTTTGCGGTTATCTTTATTAGTTATGAAACACACTCTAAAGTTGCATCAAAACTCATTAATTAATGAAGATAGAAAATTTATGTATATATCTCAACTTTCCTTTAAATATATCTCAACTTTTTTATATCTAATTTTTTCTAACTGTAACTTTTATTTCTCTTTTTATTTATTTATTTTCTCTAAAATATTTGATATTTTTTCTGTCTTTTTTTTTCTCACTATAACTTTCCCTTGTTTCTATTTTTTCTTTTCTCTAACAATCTCAAATTTATGGTCTCTTTAAATTTTTTGTTTTTATTTTAAGTTTTCTGTCACTAAATTTTTCCTTTCTCTAACATGCCTTTCGATCTCAACTTTGTGCTTTCTTTAAATTTTTTATTTTTGTTTTTTAACTTTTCTGTCACTAAATTTTCTCTCTAAAATTTTCTTTTAAAATGTTTCATTTTATCTCTTTGAACTTTTATTTTCAGTTCCCTATCTTCGGCATGACAAAAATTCATGTAGGGTCCGATCTCGCTCCAAGAACATAGAATGAATTTTCAACCATAATCGTTATCAAAAATACTCTAAGTTATAAATTTAGCTACAGGCCTGAAATATATGAAGTCCATACGAGTAAATTGAATGCTATATTATGGGTACTAAACGGGGACAAATATTCCACAAATAAAAAAAAATTGTATTGAAACTCATTAATTAATGAAGATAGAAAAGAAGTTAATTAATTTGGTGTGGATTAATTAAATGGAGAGTGGAAGGTGATCTGCAAATAATGCATGAATAATATTGATGTGTTATATGATATATGGCGGCTACTGGCGTTGAAGTAAAATGGAAGGGAAATCCTTCACAGCCGCAAACTCCAAAAACAATTAATGCATCCATTTGCTCTATGTATCGCACAAAACTTCTTGTACACGAAATTATGTACATGGATATACACAACTTTCTAAACTATAACCATTGTTTTAAAGTGCATATTAATTTACTACTTTTTTGTCTTAATTAATTTAAGAATTGTATATTAAAAAAAACGAGAGAGAATTCTTTTCTTCTTTACGCTACTCGGTCTCTCTTGGCCCACAAATTCATCTTCTTTCCCTTCAACAAAATCCTATAAATACAAACCAACTTCTTCTCCATTTTCCATATCATCAATTTATTTCATTCTCTTCTCCCTTCCTCTTACATTTCTAAAGAAGCACTGCCAATACAAAAACTAAAATGACAACTCTCCCAACCTCCCTCATTCTTCTCTTTTCCTTTTTTGGACTTCTCGACTCGGCCTTTGCCATTGCATTCTCGTATAACGTTGTTGGTTTTGGAGCCAAACCCGATGGCAAGACCGACTCGACGGAAGCGTTTCAAACTGCATGGGTAAATGCATGCAACTCCGTCAAACCAGCCTCCATTTATGTGCCAAAGGGAAGATATTACCTTCGCAGTGGAACCTTCAACGGGCCTTGTAAGAACAACGCCATCTTTATACGCATTGATGGTACTCTTCTGGCTCCCTCAGACTTCCGAATCATTGGCAACTCTGCAGCTTGGATTGCGTTTAGGCATGTTGATGGAGTAGCTATCTCTGGGGGCATTCTCGATGGTAAAGGAGCTGGTTTATGGGCTTGCAAAACCTCTGCCAAGACTTGTCCAACTGGGGCCTCGGTATGCAAAATAGTTTATTAATCTCTTGTTCATTTTGCATCAACAATAAACTTCTTTATCAACTCATCAAACACCTATACTATTAAATTCTCTTGAAGATGAGTTTTTATAATCATTTAATAAATTTGTTGCAGACACTTGAATTCTCCGACTCGAAAAATGTAGTGATCAGTGCATTGACGTCACTTAATAGCCAAATGTTCCACATAGTGGTAAATGGCTGCCAAAATATCAAAATGAAAGGGCTTAAGGTCTTGGCCCCTGGCAACAGCCCCAACACTGATGGCATTCATGTCCAACTATCGTCTGATGTGACCATATTAAACTCCAAGATAGGCACCGGAGACGATTGCATATCCATCGGCCCTGGCACCTCCAACCTGTGGATTGAGAATATTATTTGTGGGCCTGGTCACGGAATAAGGTATGTTTGATTATTGTTAAGATATTAGAAATATGTAACGGTAAAGCGAAGATGTATAAACGAGTATTGTATGAGTCAATAATGTATTTGATTGGTTGAAACAGCATCGGGAGTCTAGCAAAGGACCTACAAGAGGCTGGAGTGCAAAATGTTACTGTGAAAAAAGCTTTATTTTCACGTACTCAAAATGGGGTAAGAATCAAGGCATGGGCCAAGCCGAGCAATGGCTTTGCAAGGAACATTGTGTTCCAGCACATTGTAATGGACAATGTCCAAAATCCAGTCATTATCGATCAAAATTATTGCCCGAGCCATAAAGGTTGTTCGAATCAAGCGTCCGGAGTCAAAATTAGCGATGTGACATATCAAGATATTCGTGGAACATCAGCCACTGAAGTTGCAGTGAAATTTGACTGCAGTCCTAAAAACCCATGCACTGGAATAAGGTTGGAAGACGTAAAGCTTACTTATATGAATCAAATAGCCACAGCAATGTGTAGCCATGTAGGAGGCGTTACTGCAGGTCTTCTTCAACCCACCAGTTGCTTCTAACCAAAATATATTATATTATATCTACGTCAACCAACCCATTAAGTTTGCGTGTGTAGTTCTAACCCTGCAACTGTGTCAAAATATTTATTTTGAGTAAGATAAATATAGGAAATTCTTTATTCTTTTCTAAACTGGTTCTACAATAATATTATATTGTTTGAAATTGATATTAAATAAAAAATACTCTTTAATACAATTTGTTTTTACAAAATTATTCGATGTAAAAATGTATGTAAGACAAAAGTTACAATATAACTTAATAAACTCAATCGATCTACAAGGCTTCATTTCTGATTCTATAAAATCTCTTTAATCTCCCAATATGTGGTCTTCGAGAATAACGTCAAAAATACATGAAAAAACTAGACAAATATTAGAGCTTCTAGCTTCGAAGAAGGAAATCTCAAATGGAGGAACACTTTGTCAATAGAAAGAATAAAAACAATGACGTCTGCAAGGTAATTGGAGTTGGTATTGTATCTCTTAAAATGAATGATGGTTCTCTAAAATTGCTCCAAAATGTGAGACATGTATCAAACCTAAAAAGATGTTTAATTTCACTGAGTATGTTAGAGTCAATCGACTGTGAATACAATGGACATGTAGGCATGTTTTAGATAAGAAAAGACTGCAAAATAGTACTAATTGAAGAGAAAATAAATGGCATATATGTAATCAAAGGTATAGAGTCATCGAGGCAACTTTACTGGCTAGTGATGGTGATTAATAGAAGCGGACGTGTGGCACAATTATCTCTCTCATATAAGTTCAGAAGGTTTTCAAGAATTAGCCAAACAGGGCATATTACCGAAAGGCTCGAATGAGGAACTCAACTTCTTTGAACATTGTGTCTTGGGACGGCTAGGAGGCATAGTTTTCAAAAATCAGAACATGTAACAAAGTGAATACTCGACTATGTTCTGTAGTGGTTCGAGGTATTTTTCTCACCATAATTGATGAGGTTTCTAGGAAAACATGGATATTTTTCTTGAAAACTAAAGATCAAACCTTAAAAAGTTTAAAGAATGGGAGAAGCTTGTGGAAAGTGAAACCTTAAGATCTGTTAGGTACTTGAAGACAAAGACAAAGAGTTCAATAGTTTCTGCAATCAGGTATACTCCTCAACAAAATGACGTCGCTGAAAGGCTAAACATAACAATAATGGAGAAAGTTAAATGCTTACTTACTAATGCGAATCTACCTGAAAGATTTTGGGTAGAGGCAGCCTCATATGCTGTTTACACCATTAATAGAAGCCCTTATACAACAAATGAATTCCAAACTCCGGAAGAAATGTGGACTGAGACATCCTCCTACGTACATATTAGGGCAAGTTAGAACCAAAGGTTGTTTAGTGCATGTTTGTAGGATTCATTGAAGGAGTTAAAGGATACTTAGGAAAGAGGTATTCACAACATAGAAGTTGTTTTTAGAGAACATGAAAGGTTCATGTATGAAGAAGTTGGAAAATCAAGCACACCTAGACGAAAGGAGATGACTTTCGGGTTATGATCTTTTTCTTGGTTGGAAAAAATGATATCAACTGGAAGGCAAGCCTACAACTAGTAGTATATATTTCCAACACAGAGGCAAAGTTTATAGCCTTGTCAGAAAGCGTTAAAGAGGCTCTATGGCTAAAAGGACTCTTGAAAGATTTCGGATTTGATCAACCAAAAGTAAAAGTTTACTGCGATGAGGATCCAAATGTTGCAGACAATTGGACATTTTGGAGGGCAGGAACATGAGGATCCACATGATCATCTGAAATCAT
Source organism: Momordica charantia (assembly GCF_013281855.1). NCBI lineage: Eukaryota > Viridiplantae > Streptophyta > Magnoliopsida > Cucurbitales > Cucurbitaceae > Momordica > Momordica charantia. The sequence continues at coordinate 9,711,246 of NW_028275162.1, forward strand.
TCATTCAAATTGCAAATGCATTTCGATTACCTGGTATAACAGACGATGCTCTTAGACTAACACTTTTTCCATTTTCTTTGAAGGACCAAGCTAGAGCATGGCTCAATGCATTTCCACCGGGATCCATCACCACATGGGGGTCGTAAGTGGAGAAGTTCTTAACAAAATTCTTCCCACCTACTCGCCACGCTGATATCAGAGAGGAGATCATCTCCTTTAGACAGTATGATCGTGAACCTGTTCACGAGGCGTGGGAAAGATATAAAGAACTAATCAGGAAATGTCCGAACCATGGCTTGCCGACGTACATCTAGATAGAACATTTCTTTAGAGGTTTAGATCATCCTACTAAGATGATGCTAAACAATGCTGCCAACGGAGCCTTTACAAAGAAGACATTCAACGAGATAGTCGACATCCTAAATGACATAGCTTCATACAACGAACTATGGTGTTCGAAAATATCTAGGGCAGCACCAAAGAAGCAAGATCCAGCTGGAGTTTTGGCTCCGATATTGCGACCTCGATGCAAAAAGAGATGGTTACAATGAACCGGAGGCAGAAAGAGATGGCGTTGGGAATAAAAAATCCATTAGCCACGTCGATACAACCTGTGCAGTCGGATTATTGCACTTCTGCCCCTGTTTGCCAAGTCAACGATCTCATTTGTTCATTCTGCAGTGAAAACCATATTTATGATAATTGTCCACATAACCCTACTTCCGTTTTTTATGTAGGACATGGGAACAATAGGAACTTTAACCCATATTCGAACACCTACAACCCAGGTTGGAGGCACCACCCTAATTTCTCAAAGGGAGGTCAAGGAGGTTCGAGCGGTTTTAATCAAGGGCAGAGCCAGCAGAACAAGCAGCCCTATGTTCCACCTACACAGCAATACATCCCGCCACCGCAAGAGCAGTACGATCAGAGAACACAGACTCCACCAGTTCAAAATAACAACTCAAATCTTGAGAATATGATGAAGGAGTACATGACCCGAACCGACGCAGTGATACAATCCCAAGCGGCATCAATGAGGAATTTCGAGACCCAATTGGGACAGCTCGCCAATGAATTGAAGAATAGACCACAAGGTTCTTTTCCAGGCCATACTGAATTACCAAAATGAGAAGGGAAAGAACATTGCAAAGCTGTCACCCTTAGGAGTGGACTGGCATATGATGAACCAACAATGCCAACAACAGATGTACAGATTCTGTCCACTGAACCAACTGTAAAGATACCAGAGAATCCAACCACACTAGAAAAAGAAAATATTAGAAAAGGTAATGAGGACACCCCGAGTGTTCCTCCACAATACAACCTTCTTTTACCCCTACTCCCCCGTTTCCACAAAGATTAGTTAAGAAAAATAATGATTCCCAGTTTAGAAAATTTTTAGATATTTTAAAACAATTGCATGTAAATATACCATTAGTAGATGTTCTAGAACAGATGCCAAATTATGCTAAGTTTTTGAAAGATATAGTTTCTAGGAAGAAAAAGATAGGAGAGCATGAACTGGTAGCCATGACAAAATGTAATAGTGAAGCTGTAGGCAGCCCGCTACCTATGAAATGTAACGATCCTGGCAGTTTTACCATTCCATGTTCCATTGGAGGGAAAAACTTAGGTAGGGCATTATGTGATCTAGGCGCTAGCATTAATCTTATGTCATTATCAGTTTTCAAATCTTTAGGCATAAGAGAAGCTAGACCTACTACGGTTACCCTCCAACTAGCAGATAGATCTATCATAAGACCTGAGGGAAAGATAGAAGATATTTTAGTCCAGGTGGACAAATTCATTTTCCCTGCGGACTTTATCATTCTAGATTGCGAGGCGGACTTAGACGTTCCCATTATTTTAGGAAGACCATTTCTAGCCACTGGGGATACAGTTTTTAATGTGAGGAAGGGAGAAATTACAATGAGGGTAAATAATGAAGAAGTTAAATTTAACGTTCTAGACGCCATGAAATTACCAGGAGAATTTGAAGAGTGCTCTGCTATAACTAGCTTGAATCCTGTTATGTTTGATGAGTTTTATGACTTGTTAGTTACAGAGATTGAAGAAGAGCTTGATAAGATAGCAGAAGGACCGAAAGATGTGACTAATCCTGTTGAAAAAATACAAAAAGAATAATGCAAGTCGTTACTTCCGTCCATAGTGGAACCACCCACTTTGGAGCAGAAGCCATTGCCGTCGCATTTGAAATATGTGTATCTAGGGGATAACGACACTTTACTAGTTATTATAGCTTCCAATTTATCACCTACTAATGAATATTCTTTATTGCAGATTTTGGAGAAACACAAAAAGGCCATTGGATGGACGATAGCAAATATCCGAGGGATAAGCCCGGCCTTTTGCATGCACAAAATCTTATTGGAAGAAGATGCTAAGAACTCTATTGAGAGTCAAAGGCGGTTGAACCCGAAGATGAAAGAGGTTGTAAGGAAAGAAATTCGTAAATGGCTTGACGCCAGTGTTATATACCCAATATCCGACAGCAGCAGGGTAAGCCCAGTACAGTGTGTACCAAAGAAAGGGGGTATAACCGTGGTGGCCAACGAGGAGAATGAGCTCATCTCAACCCGAACTGTGAATGGGTGGAGAGTTTGCATTGACTATCACAAACTCAACAAGGTAACGAAGAAAGACCATTTTCCTCTACCATTTATTGACCAAATGCTCGACCGTCTGGCAGGTAAGGATTTCTATTGTTTTTTAGATGGATATTCGGGTTATAATCAAATTACTATTGCTCCAGAAGACCAGGAGAAGACAACATTTACGTGTCCGTATGGTACGTTCGCTTTCAGGCGAATGCCCTTTGGATTATGCAATGCACCCGCGACTTTTCAGAGGTGTATAATGGCCATCTTCTCTGACATGGTTGAAAATATTCTAGAAGTTTTTATGGATGACTTTTCTGTTTGTTGAAATTCTTTTGACGCATGTTTAGTTAATTTGGAGAGAGTATTGGAGAGATGTGAACAAACAAACCTAGTCCTAAATTGGGAGAAGTGTCATTTCATGGTACAAGAGGGTATTGTTTTGGGTCACAAAATTTCCAAGCAAGGAATAGAGGTAGACCACACTAAGATAGACATCATTTCAAAGCTACCTCCTCCCACGAATGTTAAACGGATTAGAAGTTTTTTAGGGAATGGGGGATTTTACCGCCGCTTTATAAAAGACTTTGCTAAAATTTCTAAACCCTTGTGTCAATTGTTAGAACATGATAGACCATTTGTTTTTTATGATGACTGTTTAAAATCATTTGAAATGTTGAAAGTTGCTTTAAGTTCAGCCCCTATAATTATCGAACCTAATTGGGATTTACCTTTCGAGCTCATGTGTGATGCTAGTGATTATGCAATAGGAGCTATGTTAGGACAACGTAAAAACAAGATCTTGCATCCTGTATATTATTCTAGTAAGACTCTGACCGGTGCACAACTCAATTACACTACTACTGAAAAGGAACTGTTAGCAGTTGTGTTCGCCTTTGATAAGTTTAGGTCTTACTTGATAGGCACAAAAGTCATTGTTTTTACTGACCATTCTGCTTTAAAATATTTATTTGCTAAAAAATATGTGAAACCACGTTTGATACGGTGGATTTTGTTACTTCAAGAGTTTGATATTGAAGTTAGGGACAGGAAGGGTACTGAAAACCAAGTTGCTGATCACCTGTCTAGATTGGAATCCCCGCTCTGGGATGATGGAACTGTTATACGTGAACATTTTATTGACGAGCAACTCTTGCGAGTTGATTCAGTTTCGTGGTATGCCGATATAGCAAATTATTTAGTAAGTCGAATAGTTCCTTATGAGTTTAACAAGCAACAAGTAAAGAAATTTCTAAATGAAGTTCGATTTTATCGTTGGGATGAACCTTTTTTATATAAGCTAGGACCTGACAATATCTTATGCAGGTGTGTAGCAGAAGAAGAGCACGAGGCGATATTAGACGCTTGTCATATGTCTCCATATGAAGGACATTTTGCAGGACACAAAACCGCAGCCAAAGTTTTGCAAAGTGGGTTCTTTTGGCCCACTCTGTTTAAAGATGCACATAAGTTTGCCCAGGTTTGTGACAAATGCCAATGGACAGGTAATATATCTAAACGCCATGAAATTCCTCAAACCCCGATCCTTGAGATTGAAATATTTGATGTGTGGGGTATAGATTTGATGGGTCCATTTCCATCTTCTAATGGTAAGCTTTATATATTGTTAGCAGTAGATTATGTTTCGAAATGGATAGAAGCCATTGCAACTGCTACCAATGATTCTAAAGTTGTTATTCGTTTTCTGCAAAAGCACATTTTTACGCGTTATGGAACCCCGCGTTGTCTGATAAGCAATAGGGGGGCTCATTTTGTGAATAGGTCTATGCAAAAGTTGCTGGCTGAATACAATGTGCGTCATAGGGTTGCAACAGGATATCATCCTCAGTCGAATGGGTTAGCCGAAATATCTAATAGGGAGATAAAAAACATTTTAGAAAAAACTGTAAATTTTAATCGTAGGGATTGGTCTTTGAAGCTTGATGATTCACTTTGGGCATATAGGACAGCATTTAAGACTCCCCTCGGCATGTCCCCCTATAGGCTAGTCTTTGGAAAAACATGTCATTTGCCTCTTGAGCTAGAATATAAAGCATTTTGGGCTACTAAGAAATTAAATTTTGATTTGTCGGCTGCAGGTGAAGCGAGGACGTTACAATTGTTGGAATTAGAAGAACACAGGCAATTTTCTTATCAGAATGCTAAGTTGTTTAAGGAAAAAACTAAACAGTGGCACGATAGGCGTCTTCGGCCGAACAATCTTCAAGAAGGTGATCTGGTTCTGTTATTCAATTCTAGGTTGAAACTTTTTCCTGGGAAACTTAAGTCTAGATGGTCTGGTCCCTTTAAATTTTTAAAGTCTACCCATATGGGGCAGTGGATCTAGTTGACTCTAAGAGAAGTATTTTTAAAGTAAATGGGCAGATACTTAAGCCATATTTTGGAGAACCAGTGGATAGAGGAAAAACCTCTATTCAACTTTCAGGACAATAAATTTTTGCGAAAAATGTTTTTTTCCTTCTTATCCATTTTGAAAGAACAAAAGTAAAAGAAAGAAGTTTTTGTATCTTACATTCTTTTTGTTTAATCATAAAAAGTTTTGCTTATTAAGAGAATGTTCTTGAGAACATTGAAAAAAAAAAGAAGAAAATTACGCAGGCGCCTGGTGCCTGCCCTTTGCGGAAAAAAAAAATCACGCAGGCGCCTGGTGCCTGCCCTGTTTTTTCCAGAATTTCGAAAAATTTTTTTCCTTCATGGTTTGGGTTTCATTTTCGAATTTTATGGGTTTTATTTTGGGTCAAACATTAATCCTTTGTGATTTAAGTTTCAAATCTCTCCTTAAACTCAAAAATACTTCAAATTTTGTTTCCCTAATCCTATTTGGAATTCAAACTTATTTTTTCCTTTTCGGTTTAGGAAACCTAGTTTAAAACTCAATCTCTTCCCATTTAGGATTTAGTTTGGGGACAGCTTTAAATAGACCCATTGCCTAAGACTTACACCTCAACAAAAACCCACACAACTCTCTTCCTCCCCTTTGTTTTTTCGAAAAAAAAAATACTCCCTCACCACCCTTGTTTTTGATTTTCAGCCACAACCAAGAAGAAGAAGACATTTCCAACCTTTGTTTATTTCTATGGTTTTTTTTCTCAACACACTTCACTCCCTACTTCTCCTTCCCAAGCTCCTACACAACCTCCTATGATGGGCCCACATGGTTATGTAAATTTTCAGCAGCTACCCACCCTTAATATACCTCAAAACAGTGAGTTTAGGGCTGCAAATCCTCAACAACTTCCTCCAATCATAAATCCGGGTATGTACCAACCGTTTATGTTTAACCCGGCTCCTTCCTATCATTTTCCCTTGTCCCAAATGCAAATTCAAGCTAGTGTTCATCTTATGGAATGCCCAACCCATCTATTCTATTCCCTAGCCTTCCACCTTATTATGGAATGGGTAATTGGGTACCTCCACAAAATTATGGGATGATTTCACCTAGGGTTCTCCCACCACCTCAACTTCCATTCCTAGAAAGAGGACCTCAAGCACCCCAATTGAACCCTAACATATTGAGTACCTTCAACATGGGACAACTAAAACCCTTAGAGCCTCCTATGATGCCAATCCCAACCAATATGCAATGGATACAGGAGTTGAGCATGAAGGAGAGCAAAAGAAGAGCCATAAACAAAGGCTAGAGCCCGAGGTCTCGATAGGGCAAAAGAGGAAGGGCAAGGAGGTGCTGACGGATCTAGAAATTGAGGAAGATGGGAGTAGTAGGCGTCTGACGCCTAAGGGTTCATCTATGGAGAACAGGGATGAGGAGCAGTTTTATTCATCTCCGTTGATTATTACATCTGGAGATGGTAATGATGATTTTCTACTGGTTTCACGAGGCAATTGTTCAAATATGCCAGAAATGGAGGATACCGAAAACGAAGTGGTAAGAAAAGATATTCAGGAACCTTCCCCATTGGATACACCTACAGAAGGAGCATTTTTTAGTCACCAAGCGTTGCCTATTGGGGCAACTGGATCTACTCCGTTGGCAACGGATGAGTATGTCACACCGATGGCCACTCTACCAGGGGTAAGGGATTCTCACGCTATTCCTTCTAATGCAGTTAACCCGCTTGGGTGTGATACAGGTAGATCCAAGGTTGGGGAGAATAGTACTCAAGAACCTACCAGAGAAGAAGATCCTGAGGACACGCAGACGTTAAAGGAAATGTTCCAATACAAGAGGCGGGAGAAAAAGAGTTCAAAACGTCGTGCAGTTCATACTAAGAAGCCGACAGTGCCCATGAATGAACCTAAAACAAGAGCTGCGAAAGCTAAAGCAGCTGAAGCTAAGAAGAAGGTAGTGGCACCTGGGCCAGTTAATACAATCGAACTAGACTTGTCTAAGGGAGATGAGGTCGAGACGCAATGGAACACGGCGAATTTAGCCACTCGAACTTCATTAATGAAATCCCGTAAGATTATGACAGAATTGGGATTCGACCTCAATCTAGGAGATGTGCCTGACGATTGGAGGGAGACCGCCAGAGATAAAGAATGGAGACCACTCATTCAGCCCATACAATGTGAGGCTTTGGAGTTAGTCAGAGAGTTCTACGCTGCTGTCCATCCCCAGTCACATATAGCCATTGTGCGTGGGAAGGAAATAAGGTTTGATGCCACTCAGATCAACTACACCTTCAACATTGAGAATATTAGAGATGCTGTGGGAAATAAGATGTTAGTGACTCCGACTCTAGAACAGCTCGGTGAGGCTTTAGAATGTGTTGGGAAGCCCTCTGCCACTTGGGATTTGACTACTTATGGCAAGGTACGACTAAAACCCGAGGATGTTTCACTAGCTGTTGCAGGATGGTTATATATAGTCAAAAACAGAATTCTGCCAACGGAGCATGATGAGCATGTCACTCAGGATAGGGCACTGCTGGTTTATGTCATGCTAAAGGGCATAGATGTGAATTATGGAGAATTGATCAATACTAGTATCCATGAGTGTGCCCACCGGACACGTGGTAAGCTTTATCACCCACGCTTGGTCACTTCTTTATGCTTGCGACAAGGTGTGCAGCTCCCTACGGATCAAATTAAGAGAGATGCCCCAGTTGTGGAAGAGAAGAATATTCGGAGAATTATCGCCCATGCGCTACAAAGAAGGGCAGGTACTGGGTTGTCTCCTACATCGGAGATCCGTCGTCTCCGAGAGGAGAACCAACAGCTGCGAGATCAGGTTCGAGAAGTCGTGCAACATATCTACAACTTGAGGGCTTCATTGGATTTTGCAGTTTTACCTTCATGGCCTCCAGCGCTAGCTGCTATCCTTGGTCATCCATCTTCCAGTACCGACACTGATCCTTGTCCACAACCTCCAACTTCATGAAGGGGAGGTTCCTTCTTTGCTATTTTTTATGTTTTATTCTTTTGGTTAATGACGCCGTTTGCATATTCTAGCCTTACTACGATGTTTTTTTGTATTGATTATGTTTCGAGCTCAGTTGAAGCATGCATAAATTAGTATCGTTTATCTTCTGATCACTTAAAGTATGCTTTCACTTAATCTTAGTTTAGCTTTTCACATGCCTACTTTGAAGCATCTGTGCTGTGCATGTGATTTCATGTCAATGATGATTCTAAGAGATTGTTGAGTTTTCTGTTCTATGTCTGACTAAGCTTTGAGCTATTTCATTCGTTTATGTGATAAACTCATTTTCTTTTATGTCTTTTTGATCTTTACAGACTATAAGCTTTTTCTTTGCCCCTATATAGGAAGTCCTTGTCCTTTTTACTGTTAAGCCCTTTTCATCAGATGCAAAAGTCTTTTCCCAGTGAGGACACTGTCTCTCTTAAGTTTGGGGGGGACAGTCGTTGTGTCAGTCATTGTTTCAGAAAGATAAAGTGTTATTTATATTTGAAAAATCATGCTATTTTCTTTTGAAAAAGAGTCAGTTGGAAAGAAAGAAAGTGTTGAAAAGCACTTAGCAGTAAGGATGGTGATAAGTGACTTCGTTGAGAGAAAAGTTGCAAAAGAGTAAAAAGAGTCTTGTTGAGAGAAAATAAGAGTGGGGAAAATACTTATGTTAGAAAGAAAAGAGTGGTAAAAACAATGAGAGTTAAAGAAAATGTATTTATGATTTCCGAGTCCTACTGTAGACACCCATTTAGTTTTAGGTTGGGTGTTGACTTTGAAAATAGCAGTAAGGATGGTGATAAGTGACTTCGTGTTTTTCATTGTCGTCGTCTTATGACCTAGCTGTTAGTTTCAAAGTCTTTCTACGAGTAGTTGTGGTCGAAACCGATGTTAGTGTGTGGAAACCTCAGGGGCTAGTAGCCGGTCTTTCAAATGTAAAAGTCTCAATGTAAAAAGGGAGTGTGCAGATTACTTAGGGGTATTTGAAAACGTTTTCTGTTTTTGAAAGGAGAAAGGATTTTGAAAGAGAAAGTTTTTATCATTTCAAACTTGGTTTATAGTGACTAAGCTTACAAAGGCAATAGAATGGTAGGATTTGACATCTTTTCCCTGAGACAATTTATGATTGAACATCTCGGTTGCTTTTGCTTTACCTTGTCAATGTGTTAGAAAGTTGATTAAAGTTGCTAAGTTTTGCTTGAGGACAAGCAAAAAGTTAAGTTTGGGGGTGTGATTACGCTTGTTTACATGCGTAAAAAGAAGGTTTTAGATCCTGTTTTTACTATGTTTTGACTTTGTTTCGGACTTTTTCTCGGTCGTTTGAGTTCCAATTCATGCAAAATTCATATATGATGGTTTGTGGTTGGCTTATATTGTATTTATGACATTTTATGACCATTTGGGAGTGCAAATTAATCAAAAGACGGAAAAACCTTCATTGGAGGCGCCAAGCGCCTGGTAGGCTGCAGAAATCCTGGTTTTCATCCAACTTTGTCCTTAATGAAACGCGTCTTCCAATGCGTTTTGGTGGTTCCAACCGATGTATACATGTAGAAGAAGTGTTCCACTATCAGTTTAAGCATGATTTGGTCAGTCAAAGGAGTTGGAAATGGGTGATCCACCAGCGTTTTAGGACCTACCTAACCAATTCTGCACAGCTATAAATTCCAGCAGCTTCTCCACCAAATTCATCAAGCCTTGCTTCCTTCTCTTGATCATTCTTAGTATTTCTTTGTTGCTTTCTAAGTACTTTTGAGTTGCTTTCATTAGTTGCTTTTAGTTTTTAAATCCCGAGCACTTTACATTCCTTTATTGAGCTTTGTTTTGTTTCTGTTGTTACTTAGTTATTTTCTACCTATTCAAATTTATAAAAATCCAGCACTTAGCTTATCTTTACTTTGCCTTTACTTTATTTTTAGTTAAGAGAATTGTGTTTTTGGAGGAAAGAGCACGTGACACTCCCCCTTGCTTGAAAGAGAAGGGCGAAGCTCTCAATCCTGAGCAAAACTCTCCGTTAGTTAACTTTTGTTTTTCACACATGCATTTCAATTTCAACCATTTTACTTGCTGTATTTTCTTCAATATGTCTTTCTAAATTCCCGTCTGTAGCCCGGTTATGGATAGTTAGCCTTTTATTTCTAAAAAGGGTTGCTAAGAAGTAGTGTTTTTGCTTTCCACTCATTGTTCAACATGTTTTCCCAAAAGTTAGGATTTAGAGAAGGCCACTGTAAGTCTTACAAGTCAATACTGAAAAGGTTGCTTATTTGCATTGTTGAGTGGTTAAACCGAGGAGAGGAGCGCCTTAGACATAAGGGTTCCGGTTAAGTAGCCTAGACATAGGACCTTAACCCGAGGTTGCGACTATTTCCATCCTAAAACTAAGATATCTCTCATAATAGACATATTAGGGAATGTCTTAGGACTTTGAACTTGCTTAGACATAAGTCAAGTGAAAAGCGTAGTCGTTGGTTCCTAAAGTAAAATGCATATCGTCCTTAGCGTATCCTTGATTCTTTGTTGGCTAACTTGAAGTAATTCAGGCTAGGTTTTACCATTATAAGACCAAATCCCAAATCCAAAACCATTATTTGTGACCACTTCCCATTTTACAAGAATCACTCATTTCAACATTCACTATTCATTAAAACTTTAGAGTTTGGAAATTATTTAGAAGTCTTTGAGGATCGATACTTGGATACTCCATCCATTTTATATTACTCTGACAGGTGTGCGCTTGTATCTATAGAATTGTTACCACGCTTAGTGCGTGCGTTCAACATAACCTCAGTCAATACTCACTCTCAGTACTAAAGTGTGCAGCAATTGTTTGCTTATTTGAAGACCAAGAGATCAGGGAGTTGTCATAGAAGATGCAATAAGCACCAATAGATCGTCGGTCATATAGACAACAAGACCAATCAGCATCTAGTAACCTATGAGAGAAAGTGTTGAACTAGGTGAGATGTGAGGGTCAAAGGTGATTGTACCCTCGAGATAGCGAAGAACCCATTTCATAGGTAGGAGCCTTGAGAAATTGGCTTAGTTTATTGACAATAAATGCAATGTTTAGTCTTGTGTGTGAGATATTGGAGGGCCCCAATGATGGTTTGATAGGTGGTAGGATTGTCAATGGGAGTGCCTTACGAAATGGAAAGAGTGCGGCCGACAACAGTTGGAGTTGGACAAGATTTGATATGTTGCATTCTAGCTTTGAACAAGATGAAGAATATATCTCCAATGCATGAGAGTAGGCCACCAGCATTGTTGTTGCACCTCGATACCAAGGAAATAGTCAAGTTGGCCAAGATCCTTCAGTGCAAAAATAAAGAGCTGAGTTGTTTGATGAATTATTGGTAAGTCAAGGACATGTACCTGTAAGTAAAATGTCATGAACATAAACAAGTAAGAAAATTTGTTGCCATTTATCGTGTAATAGATTAAGGAACTATCAAGTTTCGAGTTTTTGAAATTCCAGTGGAGTTGGCATTACTTGAGCTGGTCATACTAGTTCTTATGGACTTGTTTGAAACCATACAATGCCTTGTGGAGTTTGTAAACATAATTCAGATGAAGAGGATCAACATATCTTTCGGGTTGAGTCATGTACACATCTTCAACGAGATGTCCATTTAGAAAGGCATTGTTGATGTCGAGTTGGCAGATGGATCATTGATTTGAAACAGTTAGTGTCAGAATTAACTTGATGGTGGGAGGTTTGATGATAGGAATAAATGCGTGTCCCCAAAGTCCATAGTTGGTGTTTGGTGAAATCCCTTCATTATAAGATGAGCTTTGTGTCTTGGATGCTTCTATCAGGATTGAGCTTGAGACGAAAGACCCATTTGTTTCCAACCACAACGTAATTTGAAGAGAGGGGAACAAGAGACCAAGTGGTATTGTGCAATAGAGCTCTATAGTCATTGTCCACGGTGAAGGGATCGAATCCTGCAGCTGAAGCGCGTGAACACTTGTGTTTCGATTTTAAAATATAACAAAGAAAAGACAAAAGCATTATAATAGGGAAGTAGAATCTACATTTGAAGACTGTTCTTCACTATAGATCGACGCTACCAAGAAGCCTTTCTCGCTATCTCCTCTTGATGTTAAGAACTCGGTTGGTATGAACCTTCTTGAAATTGAGAGGAAGAACGAGAGATTGAGAGAGAGGTTTTGTGTTGGAGTTTCAAAAACTCATTCAATCGAACCCCAAAAACAAAAGGAGGGAACCTCGCTTTTAAAGGAATGAATGATGAAGGAAAGTTACAACTTCCCGACTCACCATTTTCCCACTTCCCAACGTAAATGGTGGGAAGTGGGAAGGTTTTCTCCTTTGTTTTTTTTTCTTGTGTTAAATAAATAATTTAATTAAAATCAAATTTAATTAATTACAAAAAAAACATTAAATTGTTTAAATAAAATCTAATTGAGTTTAACCAAATTAATATAATCAATTAATTTAATTAAATCATATTTAGTTAAATTAAACTTAAATTAATCAACCATATTATAATCAGATTAAAATATTATTTCTCTCATAACATACAGTTTAATTTTGAATCCAATTTAAAATTAACTTTATATCATAATGTATCAATATACATTATATTCGTTGCATCTCATATACTTAACTTTAATTCCCTTTAACAAATTTGAACAATTCAAATTCTTTTCAAGACTAAATGTTCTTAACCGTCCTTTACGAGCTAGCAAGAAGACCTAATGGACCTACAGATCAGAAGCTTCAATGATACGAAATTAACTGATTAAACTCAATAACCATATTAATCAACATTCATTAACTGTTGGTCACTCCACTAAAGACTCATAGTTACACTCTTCTCAGTGTATAGTATTTTGTATCCAAGAAATTTTAACCATTAACAGTAAATCAATCCTTCACGAGTGCTCGTAACTACAGCTGGATCAAATTACCGTTTTACCTCTTAGTTACATTTTTCACCTTAAGTACCACTGATTCTCTAATAAACAACCTATTTATGGTCTGACCATTAAATAGAAGTCCCTCTTGAGCAAGTGAAAGGGTAGGGCCCCTTGTTCACATCTCGGAGTCAGCACTTAAGAGAACACTCATCTACTTACCCTAACGTTGGGAACGAGTGAATTCCATCTTGTGTGGTTATGTTTCTAGCTCCCCACTCAATCTTGTCCCCAAAATGGGAGAAATATTGAGTCGGCGACCCCGAGCCACTCTCAACCATACAAATCAAAGGACAATCTCTTATAGGCAAGAGTTCATAACTCACTCGGGATTGAGATTGAGTTACTGGTCTTCCTATGAAATAATAATCTATTAGTTAACAGTGTTACAGCTAAAGATTAATTATTTCACAGTCTGGTCTTATACAAACTCATTGCATATGATACCCCCACTTGCATGTCTCCACATTAGTAATTTGGATTGAGTCGTTTGCTATTACAAAGTGGACTATATCCATAGTGTTACCAAGATAACGTACCCAACCTTACACATATACTACAGACTCTTTCGGTTACTACTAGAACATTATCTACCTGTATATCAAATATATACTGTATATTAATTATATATTGTCTATTAAATATATACCCTATATATTAGTTATATATTGTTCCAGGTACATGAGATAACCTCGGATGTTAGTTTATTGGATTTGGGTTAATGCAACTCTAAAAGAAACTTCGATAACAACTTTATTGAACAAATATTTGTTTTATATTTACAAACCGCGAGTTTAAGGCATAAAACACAACACATGGCACTTTTCGATTCTTCGGATACAAGGGCCTCTTTGACGAAAGTATGCTTAGTGGGATGGACAGCGATGTCAGTTTGGGATTGAAAGGCTTTTGGCTTGAAAATTCCAGATTTGGCTCGAGTTTGCATGGGGTGGGTGGATATGGGTGGTGCTCGTGGGGTAGTCGTGTTAACAATGAGTTGGTCAGTGTTATTTGGTGTTGAGAAAGGAGATGAAACTAACTTGGAAGCACTATCGTGAGGTTAAGAAGTGAGCAGTGGCAAAGCAATGGTGATGTTCGGATGGTGTCCAACCTAGGAAAGAGAACTTGCAGTGAGTGGGTTAAAATAGTTTGGAAGAGGAGGAGATAAACAATAGAACACATGACCAGTAGGGTGGTGTTTGGGATATTGAATTTGAAATAATTGATAGAGCGCAAGTATACATCCGTCACAAGTAATAAAATGGAATGAGTATTCCAAGTATCGATCCACAGGGATAATAAAAATGATGTTGATCGGCGACTTTGCAATTGTTTTTAAGGTAACAAATATCAAGAATTGTGTTGCTTTTAGTGTTTAAAAACTTAATGAATAAACCCAGCACAATTACTTCAAATTAGCCAAAAATTACACAAAATTTTTCCAACTAGGCTACTGGCACCTCTACGGGTTTTTTTGTCGATTATGCTTCGCCATCTTCTTATGTCCAAGTGATTTTGAAGGTACAAATTCATTCATAATATTTCTACTAGAAAAGTAACTTATTTTTAATAAAAATCAACTGTAACCTTAGGTCGAGATCCTATGTCTAGGTTACTCGAGCGAAATCTTTATGTCTAAAGTCTTTCTCTCAAAAGTTACATCATTTAAGTTGTGGAACTATATCAACCTTTTAAGAATTGATGTTTGGTTAAAACAACTTCAAATGATAAATGAAGTGAAAAACACTTTTTTGCCTCGCTGGATTTTTAAAGCTTTTGCTAATTATCTATAACCGGACTTTGGAAAGTAAATTTAGCTCATCATTTTAAAGGAAGAACAGAATTGAATGATGTTTTAAATAGAAGACATGACTGAAAGAAGAATAGAATAATAATAAACTAAAAATGGTGAAGTTGTAACCCGAATGACCCTTACCTGTACTCTTTCGAGATTTGGGGATTAATACTCAGTCAAGTCCACAAGATTGTGTGATTACAAACTTTGTAAAGAAAAAAAAATTGAACTGAGATTAATAAACTTGCTGGAATTAATTTAAATGGAGTTCAAAACTTACCACTGAAAGGTAACAAGCTGAAAAGTAAGCATAAACTTGAAATAAACTAAGTTTTAAAATAACAAACAACTAAAGAACTAAAGAAAAACAAAATAGACTTAGAGCAAATAGTAGAAAGCTTGGAATGATCACACATGATGATTGAAGTGAAGGAAACTACTGAATTTATAGGGAGTTTTACGGTGGTTAAAGATTTGAGTTTTTCATGGAGAGTCATCTCTTCAAAAATTCTCCAACTTAATTTGTTATTGACTTGGCCTCTTTCTTTGCATGGAAGACACGTGGAGGGGTATGGAGAAAATGTCAAATACATTAAAACGTTTGTTTCTCATTAAGGGCATTCTCGGCATTGGACAAGGCACCAAGAGCCTAGCTTGGTAATTTCCTGCACAAAATCGTAATTTTTGTTATAATTCAACTCTAAATATTGTTAAAATGTTCTATATGCATGTATAACCCAAGGTAAATCAGAGTCAAAGGTTTTGGCCTCTAACGTAAGCTTAAAACACTGTTTTTAAGTGTAAAATAATGGAAAACAACACCTAACTAGCTTCTTTTTACCGTTGTAAACAAGGGAAATCAGGTGCACACAACTACGGGTGGCTGGGAAAATATAACATGTTTAGAAATATATCTCCTACCACTTTGATTTAAACAAATGTGAACTCTTTCCCTCCAAGTAATCTTCTAATGGATGGGAAAATGTAGTCGTGGCTGACTTGTGCGGCCACGGGGGTCGTGTTGGGTGTGTTACCATAAACTGGTAGTTTGTATTTATGTTAAATCAAATTGATATTCAATAAAGTTATATTCAATCAATTTGTTGTTGAATTCATAGCATCGTATTGTCCAAATCCAATAAACTAAACATCCAAGGTTATTATCATGTAAACGGGACAGTAGATATACTGGGTATATATTTGATGTACCCCGATATACAAGTGGATAATGTCCTTGAAATAACTTAAAGGGTCTATAGTATATGGATAAGGCTGGCTACCTTATCCTGGCAACACTATGGATACGACTCGCTCTGTAGATGTTACAGATGACCCAATCCAAGTCATTCGTATAGAGACATGCGAGTGGAGGTATCCTATACAATGAGTTTGTATAAGACCGGACCACGAAATAGTCAATCTTTAGATATAACATCGTTAACTAATAGATTACTGTTTCTTCGGATGACCAAGCAACTCATTCTCAATCCTGAGTGAGTTATGGACTCTTGCTTGTGAGGACACGAAAATATTCTATAGTGAGAAGAATGCAACTGCGGGTCTTTAGTGAAGTGGCCAGTAGTTAACTAATGTTGATTAATTCGGTCAATGAGTTTGACTGATTAATCTCGCATCGTTGGAGCTTATGATCTATAAATCCATTAGATCCCCTTGCTAGCTCACAACGGGTAAAACGAGAATCAAGTATTTGGAAAAATTTGAAATGTTCAAATTGCTCAAGAAATTATATGTATGTATATTAATACATTATAGTATATGTTAATTCTAAATTGAAACTATATATTATGAGAGAAATTATTTGAATGGGATTCAAAATAAAAATAAATATGAATAGGATTCATATTAAAACTATAGTTTAAAAATAATGTGCATGCGATGTACATTACAACTCTAGGTCATACGAGAAATGCTTTAAAATATGATTCTATTACGGTAATAAATAATTAAGTGTTAATTATTTATTTAATTAATATATATAATTAATTAATTGTTAATTAGTAATTAATTAATAAGCTTAATTATTATTATTAATTATTATTATTAATTTAATTAATATTAATATTAAAATAAAATAAAACATTCATCTACTTAATTGCATGAGAGTGGGAGGGTTAGTTTTGACGTGGGGTAACTCTCACATCATTCCTATTTTTGTAGAATAGTTCTCAAAACAGGAAAAGAACTTAAGTCTACCTCTGCATTCTCTCAAAATCAATCTCTCTTGATTCCCTTTTTGCTTCTAAATAAAAGCTCCCACAAGCGAGTTCTTATTCCCAAAGGATAGCTGGGAAGATCGATGGTGGTGTTGAACGGATTCATTGGAGAATATTTGAAGGTCTTCAAATGTAAGTTACTTTTTCCCCTATATTTTTCTTTGGTATTGTGGTTTTTGTTCCTAAAAATTAAAAAACAAGATCGTCGTTTCCGCTGCGGGATTAACGTCCCATCAATTGGTATCAGAGGGGTGTTTATGTTCTAAATTTTTTAGGATCAAAATCATACAAAATAGTGGATAATTCTGCATTTTCGGAATATGGGTTTTGCGGGTTGGATGTTTACGAATTTTGGCATATAGATAGCATTTTTCTTCATGATTTGTTCTTGTAAGGGCCCGTTGTTTTCTATATTTAATTTATTAATCGAGTCTGTAAGTCTGGGTCGCTCAAAAGCTGTTCGTGGCTTCGGATTTGACGAAATTTTGCAGAAAACGACGAAGAAGACGAAGCAAGCCACGTATATAGCGCCATGGCAATTTGCAGCAACCCCATTACACTGTGGAAGAACAGTAGACAGCACCACGGCGCTGCACTGTACCGCTGCGGTGCTGTCCCGGGTGTTTCTAACGTGCTGGTTCGGGGTTCGATGGCTGTTTCGGGCGTTTTTTTTTTTTATTACTTTTGTTGCTTTCTTAGGGTGTCAAAATGCGTTCCAACTTTGCTATTTCATTATTTTATGCATTTTGAATGTATATTTTAATTAAATGTATATTGCATAATGTATGACATATAGTTTTAAAATCTCACCATAGGATACATGCATCATATGTATATTTGATATATACTGTGTATGTAACCATATAGTTAAAATTGTTATAATGTATGGATGCGTGTTTTAATTTTCATAATTGATTAATATAAGTGTTATATTAATTAGATGAAAATAAAGTTGCATTAAGCATGACATTACTTGAGTTAATATAATTGTTATATTAATGTATATTGTCAATGCATGATTATAGGTTTAATTTCTTGAATTTTATAAGAGTTATAAAATTTTGGTATATAGAAATTAAAATCTATAATAAAGAATTGCATGGAAACATAAGGTCTAAGTTAATTAATTTAAAGGGGTTTAAAATTAATTAGACCTTAGGTCATATCTTCTAATATGATTAGGGGGTAGTCTTTTATTTTGTTTTTAACTTGGTTTGAAATGACATAATAAAAGACTAAATATAAAATATTGCTTATAAGGGAACCTTGTCTAAGGAAGGTTCTGTCTAGGTTGAGGTATTTAAGCTGACCGTAAGGGAACATCTCTACCTGAGAACAGACCTGAAGGTTGAATTAGTCAATATTTTATATGCATGCAATAATATCATGAGTTTCTTGAAACGTTTAATAAACTAATACATAAATGTAAAACTTCCAATATAAATAGTTATATTGAGCCGACTAAAAATTCACTCAGATAATTTCACTTAGCTGGAATTTACTTAATTAATATACCTTAGTCTTAGAATACTAAGTGGGAGCAAAAGAGAATGTGTAATATATCACGTATATTTTTTATCTACAAGGTATATATAACATATTTTTTTCTCTCTCGTTTCCCCTTAATGTTCACACTTTGAGTTTCATGCTCGGCCTCATGTCGCCCTGGGAGCAGCATCCCTACGGAGGGTGTTTGCATGGTTCAATATCGAGGTAAATGGAGATAATATTCATATTAAGTGGGAGAAGAACGTGTGACAACACATCCTACGGTCTCCACCATTAGTTTGTACCGTGAGATTACATACATGACCTGCTTGTCGTCCTGGTGCGATCATCCCTACGAGGGTCCATTGTATGGAATCAAAACCAAGGCAAACTCCATAAATGGATAAAGGTCTCTTAGGTTTTGCTCCAATATTTTCCTTCTCTACGGCAGGATTATTGGAGCAGACCTCTGAGGTTTGAAAATGATAGATCACACTTACGAGGAGTTGTTAAGCTAGTTAGCAATTTCTTGACCAAATAAACGATGACTAAAGATTATAGGAATAAGAGTTATTCTGGTGTAAGATTTAGTTGAAAATGTTTCAATTCAGTGAAGGAGTAACTATCTGCCCTATGGTGGCTGTTGCTCTAAATCACTGAAGCGTCGTTGCAAAACAATTTTGTTAGAGTGCTTAATTACTTTTTCTAAAATTTGATTGGATTTAAAGGATAATGCATGAAACTAATATAGGTTTGTTTTTATTTTCAGCATGCCTACTTCTATAATTGCATTCTTTGCCGCGGAAAAACTTAATGGCGAGAACTACAAATAATGTAAATCGAACCTAAACACTATACTAGTGATAGATGATCTTAAGTTCGTCTTGCAAGAGGATTGTCCTCAAGCTCCTATGCCTAACGCCACTGTGGGAGTGCGCACCACCTATGATCGGTGGATTAAGACTAATGACAAGGTCAAGGTCTACATCTTGGCGAGCATATCTGATGTGTTTGTAAAGAAACACGAGAACATGGTCACCGCCAAGGAGATCATGGACTTGCTGCAAAACATGTTTGGAGCACCATCCTCACAGGCTCAACATGAAGCCTTTAAGTTAATCTACAACTCGTACATGAAGAAGGGCTCATCAGTGCAAGAACACATTTTCAACCTGATGGTCCACTTCAATGTGGCAGAGACAAACGAGGCTGTTATAAACGAGCAGAGTCAGATCAGTTTCATTCTGAAATCTCTTCCGAAGAGTTTCCTACAATTTCGCAGCAATGCAGTGATGAATAAGTTGAAGTACACTCTTAACACGCTCTTAAACAGGCTGCAGACCTACCAGTCAGGTATGAACAATAAGGGACAATAAGCGGAGCAAACGTTGCCACCTCAAAAAGGTTCCACCGAGGTTCAACCTCTAGAATCAAGTTTGCGCCCTCTTCTTCCGGAAGTAAGACTTTTAAGAAGAAGAAAGCTGCTGACAAGGGGCCTAAACCTGACTTCGCTGCTGCAGTTACCAAGAAAGGCAAGGCCAAGGTTGTAGACAAAGAAAAATGTTTCCACTGCAACGTGGACGGACATTGGAAGCGCAATTACCCGAAATACCTGGCCGAGAAAAAGAAAGTCAACAAAGGTAAATATGATTTACTTATTTCGGAAACTTGTTTAGTGGAGAATGATTACTCTGCCTGGATACTTGATTCAGGAGCTGCTAACCATGTTTGTTTTTCATTTCAGAGAATTAGTTCCTTGAGGCAGCTTGAAGCCGGAAAGCTCAAGGTCGGAACGGGAGAGTCATCTCAATTGTGGCAGTAGGAGTGCTTAAGTTATTTTAGACAAGAAATCATATATTTTATTAGATAATGTATATGTTGTTCCTAAAATTAAGAGGACCTTGATTTCTATTTCTTGTCTATTAGAACAATTGTACTCTGTTTCATTTTCTTTGAATGAAGTATTCATTTCCAGAAATGGTGTTAACATTTATTCTGCCAAGTTAGAAAAAAACTTGTATGTGCTAATACCAACCATAACTAAAGTAGTTTTAAATACTGAGTTATTTAAAAATGCTAAAACACGATCTAAAAGGCAAAAAAAATCTCCCAAAAAAATACCTATCTTTGGCAGTTAAGATTAGGTCACCATTAATCTCAATAGGATTGCTAGGTTGGTTAAGAATGACCTTCTAAGCGAGTTAGAAGACGATTATTTACCCCCATATGAATCTTGTCTTGAAGGCAATATGACTAAAATACCTTTCACTGGAAAAGGTTACCCTTAGACTTATACATTTTGACCTTTGTGGTCCGATGAATGTTAAAGCTCAAGAAGAGTATGAATACTTCATCTCTTTTATAGATGATTATTCAAGGTATCGTTATCTATACCTAATGCAACACAAGTCTGAAGCCCTTGAAAAGTTCAAGGAGTATAAGACCGAAGTTGAAAATCAATTAGGTAAAACCATTAAAACATTTCCATCTAATCAAGGTGGAGAGTATATGGACTTGAGATTCCAGGACTATATGATACAAAATGGAATCACGTCTCAACTCTCAGCCCCTGGTACACCTCAACAGAATGGTGTATCAGAAAGGAGAAACATAACCTTGTTGGACATGGTTCGATCAATGATTAACCATGCTTAGTTGTCTGGCTCATTTTGGGGTTACACAATGGAGACTGCAGTTTATATTTGAACGTAATTCCATCGAAGAGTGTTTCTGAAACGCCCTTTGAACTATAGAAGGGTCGTAAAGCTAGTTTACGTCACTTCCATATTTGGGGATGTCCGACAAATGTGTTTATGACTAACCTATCATGGACGAGGTCGAGGTGTGCTCTGGCTGAGTCGGTAGAGGACATGGTCGCACTGCCTTGTGGTCTAGGCGGCCGAGGTGATTGATAACTCTCCAAAAGAGAGTTATTCTAGTTAGTATTTGGGAATTTTTGTGTAAAGAAATGTTAAAGTGTGTCTATTTTGGCTGTTAAACATCATGAATGACCTTAGGAATTGAATTTTGAGCTGAAGTCTCATGTCTTGAATGTTTTAACTTAAAATAGTGCTAAATTCTCCTATTATTGGCTTTTGTGCGTAGGATCGGAAAGTGAAGATAAAGACATGAAGAAAGCGCTGAGCCAATAAAAGAGTGGATAAAGCATGTTCAAGACAAATCATAAAAGAGCTGGAACAAACAATCACTGGAGCATGGATTCACGACGCAGTAACTATCCCAAAACACGGGATATGTTACCATGCCCGTACAGTTACCAGCTGGATGCCCTAAAATTGGGACCCGATGTAAAGGGACAAACTACCCTAGCTGACACACACAAATCCCAATAGAGAACATTCTTTGATATTGGAAAAGACAAGGGAGAAGAATCTCACCATTTTCAAGAGGAGAGTTGACGACAAGGAAGAGTTTTTGCTGTGATTGCATGCTACTGTCTTCATCTGCATTTTTCTCTCTTTCTATAAAATGGGTTGTGTCGTTTCTTTACCCATTGCGGTTTCCTTTTTCTTCATTAACTAAACCCCATTTCAGGGGACATTTGATTGTTGTAACTATTAAACAACCGAAACTCTAGCTGTCTTTATTTCGCTATTAAATAGAGCTGTGCATATTTCCTTCAACATACTATTGGTAACCTTGTTTAGTATGCTAGCTCTATATGACCCGAAAGGGCTTATAGGTAGTTGATTTGCTCTGTTTGTGATTAGCTACTTTTACTTAGTAGGTTTGTGGATACTCAGGAATGGGGTCCCATAATCATGTTTAAAACTTTTGTTTGTTGCTTGGGTAGCTAGCAACGGGAGTTGTGGGTATCCATGTTTGGGTGTCTCAAAAGGGAACCATGTCGAGTGGAGCAATAATGAGTAATTTCCTGCTAAAGTAGAGGTTAGGATTAGTGAAAGCATGTTAATCTCCCCCACTTTTCCATATCTGTTAACCCCATTTTTCGTTGTTCTATGCTGAAGCTTTTCCTTATTATCAACATTTAAAAGTGTGCTCTATGTTGGATTTGTCTATCACTTTTGTTTATGATATTTACTTTTACTGTTTTTACACCAACATCGCTATTTTATTCTCTTCTTGCACTTTTGGTATCTTCAAACATAGTTTAAAATATTACCCTAAGTCACTGTAGATTCGACCTTGTTCGTACTACAATCGATGGATATAGTGTACACTTGCACTTGTATTTATCATGGCTGTGAGGACGCAACAGTGATTGGTCAATGGATCGCAGAGGGTAGCATGCATACCACACCGAGGGCGGCATGTAGATATGGATGGGTCGATGGGCTACAGTGGTTAAAGGTTGTGCGACCCAAGTGGGTAACCAGGGTGTTGAGTTGTGCTCCCCTTGCATCCACCCTGCCTAGGAACCCTCAGTACGAAGAGAATTCATTTCACTAGAACAATTATGCCCTTTAGCGACGAAAATAAGCGACGAAATATTTTTCGTCGCTTATGTAGCGACGAAAACAGAAATCGTCGCTCATACAAGCGACGAAACGCGTTTTCAACTCTC
Organism: Momordica charantia; assembly: GCF_013281855.1. Taxonomy (NCBI): domain Eukaryota; kingdom Viridiplantae; phylum Streptophyta; class Magnoliopsida; order Cucurbitales; family Cucurbitaceae; genus Momordica; species Momordica charantia. The sequence continues at coordinate 9,734,257 of NW_028275162.1, forward strand.
ATACAACGTGGTGGCATTTACAATGCATCTACGACACCGTTTGCCAGCACTTAACTTAAAATGCGCTGGCAAAACGACGTCGTGGGGCTGCTTAGCCCCTTGCCCTAAATCCTCCCCTCCCCTTTCTTCCCTAGTTTTCTTTCCTCCTTTTCTCTTTTCTCCCTTCGTTGCTGTCGCACCTCCCCCCCCCCCCCCCCTCTTCTTCAGATCTTTATTGCTGCCGCGACCGCCTCCCTCTACCGCTGGTGCCGTCACTTTCTCTGTCGTCTATCGTCGCCGTCGCTTTTAGTATTGTCGTCGCCGTGAATAGAAACTTTGCATGTGTTTCTGCTAAAGAAGGTTGGGTTAATCTTGATCTGAATGTGGCTTTTAACTCCTTTTTTATTCCGTTTTATTTTGTTTGATTGAACTTGCAATTTTTTTGGGGGTTTTTCAGAAGCAAAAGAGGGAATCTGTAGCCATATCCCATTGAGGGATTGAGAAGCATTTGAGTGTTTTTCTTTACCGTCTCCTGATCTAATTCGTAAGCTCGATCTCTGTTTTTCTCATGCTATTTAGATAATTGTTGTTATTTACTATGTTCACAAACATCGCTCAATTTTGTTGTAGTGTTTAGTTTGATTTTGAGTTTCATTCTAGGAAAAAAAAATATTGATTTAAATTTAATTTCTCTTCTCAAAACCTAATCTCAAGCCAATGTTGCAATGTTTGGTTCAATATTAGAATTAGCGAAAACTCATAAAATTGATTTTGGTAAATCTGACTTCTAGCAAGTAAGGAATTTCATTTGCTTTGACACATTTTGCCCCTAGGTCTTTATTTCAAAATTTCTCACCTAAAATTGTGTTGAGTTGGTAGGAATTTAAAGCAACGAATTAAATATTTTAAAAGAATAAAATCATTAAAACTCTTCTCTTTTCATTAGATTAGTTCATCTCTAAATTTCTTCATATTTATTATATTGTATTCTATCATAGGCCAAGTCAAACAATCATTCTAAAAATAGTATCGGTTGATTATTGGTTGATAAATATGAACTAAAAATAGTATCCGTTGATTATTGGTTGATAAATATGAACTAAAATGTTTGGTAAATTTAAATATTAACAAAGTATAAAAACCACCATGGTACCATCCTTGAACTTTCAACGGTGAAAATCAAATTTTCACAAATGAAAAAATTAGACCTATAAATTTTCACAAGTAAATCTCATATTCAACTTTCAATTTCATGTATTTTCCATTTTACTCTTTAGCTTATGTGGTATGTTGATCATAATAATCTAACTTGCTTAAGACAATTAGTATTAGTTAAAATTGACAAAACTAAAAGTAGGAGACTATCGTACACAAAATTAATTGTTTACAAACTTATTAAAATATTTTTAAAATATAGTGACTAAATAGACCATCTTAAAAGTTAAAGATAGTGACCTATTGAACATAGAATTAAAAATCAATCTATTTATATTACATACAGAAATTTCATAAACTCAATATGATTTTTTTAAAACTTGTAGTAACTAAATAAACGAAAACTTAATTTGGGTCTGTGATTTGAATAATCACAGCTTCTAATTCTACCATGAACTAAATTCTTCTTAATTTAAAAGTTTACAATTATGACACAATTTCAGCCCTCTATTATGAACTAAAGTGTAGAAATTTAATTCCATAGATTTATTTTTCATATATCTATATTTATATTTATATTTATAACCATAGTAGGGAGTGAGCTCTTCTTATAGGTACAATTTCAGCCACTAAACACACGCATGACATGTGTTGTGACTACCGAATTGTTAGATGGGTCTTTCTTTGAATGATTTTGTTTCTTCTTTTGAGAACTAAGTTTATTTTCATATCTTTTTGAACTTGTTATTGCTTTATTGATCCATTATATTCTATTATTGATTAGGAAAATTATGGATAGAACTTGGATAAAAGACCTGAATAGGTTAAGCAAAGAATATAAAGAAGATTAGGTCATTTGTTGAATTGTCAAAGAATCACGTTGACGAGAGAGAGGGTTTACACGTTGTCTATGCAAGAGATGTCAAAATACTAAATGGAAACGACCCTATGATGTTGAAGAAGATTTATATAAATATGGAATGTCTCCATTTTATAGTAGATGGATTTTTCATGGAGAAACTCCAGATTTATCTGCTTATGTGACTCGAAGTGAAAATACCACACGTAATGTAGAGGGATCAGATAGAATTACTGTATGTTAGACGATTTGACTAATGAGGAATATCATGGTCAAGATTACTCAACTGGGATTGGATCAAGTGATAATAGTCAAAGTGGAAGTAATAAGTTCCAATCGAATTTTGAGGAAATTAGTCAAGAGCTATACCCTGGATGTACATCAATTTCCTCGCTAACCTTCTTGGTTAAATTAATGCATATCAAAGTACTCAATCATTGGAGTAATAAGTCAATCGATATGCTATTGCAGTTATTGAAAGAAGTTTTTCCTAATGGTTCTAAAATTCCAAAATCTTCTTATGGTGCAAAGAAGATGTTGTGTGACCTAGGATTAGGATATGAAAGCATACATGCTTGCAAAAATGATTGTATGCTATTTTGGAAAGAAAATGAGCAAGTAGATAGATGTCCACAGTGTAATGAATCTCGTTACAAAATTAAGAAGAGTAAAGGAAAGAAAATACCGCACAAAATATTGAGACGTTTTCCATTGAAGCCGAGCCTGGAAAGATTATTTCTGTCAAAACATACTGCTAGAGACATGAGATGGCATATGGAAAAGAGAAAAAACATAGAACGAGTTCTAAGACATCCAGCAGATGCTGAGCTTGGAAACATTTTGATAGACAATATCCTTGGTTTGCAAAAGATCCAAGAAATGTAAGATTAGCATTGGCCACAGATGGATTCAATCCATTTGGCAAAATGGGTACGACCTATAGCACGTGGCCAGTAATGTTGATTCCATACAACTTGCCACCATGGAAATGTATGAAAGAAGCATATATTTTCATGTCGTTACTCATACCAGGACCAAAGGCTCCAGGAAAGGAGATAGATATTTACTTACAACCATTGATATATGAGTTGATGGAGTTGTGGAGTAGCGGCTTTGAGACGTATGATGCTTGCAGTGGTTAGAACTTTCGACTCCCTGCAGCTTTGATGTGGACAATAAATGACTTTCCTGCATATGGCAATTTTTCGGGATGGAGTACGAAAGGATATAATGCATGTCCAATTTGTAACGAAGACGTTACATCTGCCCCATTGCATAGTAAAATATGTTATATGGGACATCGTCGATTCTTGCATAAAGATCATCACTGGCGTAAAAGTAAACAGTATAATGGAGAAATCGAACATAGACTTGCACCACGTCATTTTTCTGGATCGGATGTCCTTCACCAATTAGAATCCATTGAGTTTCCGCCACTTGGAAAAACTGTAAACATCTTATAATGGTAAAGGAAGTGATTGCATGATAAAGTAAATTGGGTGAAGAAAAGCATCTTTTTTGAGTTACCATATTGGTTGAATCTTAAGATTCGACACAAACTGGATGTTATGCATATCGAGAAAAATATATGTGATAATGTCATGGGCACATTATTAAACGTCGAAAGGAAAACAAAGGACACTGATAAAGCACGTAGAGATTTAATGAGGTTGAACATTAGTAAATAACTGCATCTTCAACAAGTCGGTAATAAATGGGTGAAATCGCATGCGAGCTACACTTTAACAGTAGAAGAAAGAAGGAAATTTTGCAACTTCTTGAAAACAATTAAATTTCCTAATAGTTTTGCATCAAACATATCGAGATGTGTTAGTGGTAAAGATGGACAGATATCTGGACTCAAAAGTCACGACTCACACGTCTTGTTGCAAAGACTTTTACCAGTGGGGGTTCGTCCTTTCTTGCCCAAAGATGTGAGTTCGTCAATTGCAGAATTGTCAGATTTTTTCAAGGATCTTACTGCAAAGACTTTAAAAGTCGAGACTTTGAATAAGCTACAAGAAGCAATCGTATTGATTTTATGTAAATTAAAGATAATATTCCCTCCAGTATTCTTTGATGTCATGGTTCATCTAGCTGTTCACTTACCAGAAGAAGCCAAACTTGTTGGACCTGTCGGTTATAGTTGGATGTTCCAATAGAAAGGTATGATATGTTAGTGCCTTCATGTCTAGTTTTCAATATATTTATTTATTTGGTCATAATAACACTTGTTCATAGGAGATTGATGACATTGAAACAATACGTAAGAAATAAAGCGCGCCCTGAAGGATCTATAGCAGAAGCATCCATTGCAAATGAATCGTTAACGTTATGCTCGATGTACCTAAGTGGAATTGAAACAAAGTTCAATAGGCCAGTTCGGAATGATGATCAGCGAGACTTGAATGAAACAAATAAAGGATGTCTGTCTGTGTTTTCATAAAATGCACGTCCAATCGATGGTTCAAAAATGAAACAACTTTCGCATACTGAGTTACAAAAAGCCCACTGGTATGTCTTAACCAATTGCGAAGCAGTCGATGAATACAAATAGTATGATTTTTTATATATATATTTAGAAAATTATTCCTACTTCAAACATCTATTCATTGTTCGATCATTGGGTAGAGAGCACGAAATGGAGCTTCAACATGGAAGTAGTGGTAATCTCACGAGGCTTCAAGAGATCTTATTTCCAGAATGGTTTAAAAAAAAGTGAGTTCTCAAGTTTGTTTAACATAATACAAATTCTAAGAAGAATCATGTTCGTCAAAAAATAATAACTTTACAAGCATAAACACGCGTCACTTATGGTATAAGGATGATCCGTTTGTACTTGTTTCTCAAGCACAACAAATATTTTATGTTGATGATCTCCAATTAGGTAATGGATGGAAAGTAGCTCAAAGAATTCAACACAGACATTTATGGGATGTGCCTGATGTAGAAGGGATTGATTTAGTGGAAGCCGATATCAATCAATGTGCAGTGGATGAAGTGGATCTCGAGACACAAACATTTCATAGACCAGACATAGATCCAAGTATAGTATATGACAATACTGGTACAATTGAGATAGTATTAAATTTTAATGAAGTACAAGACGAAATAGAGGATGAGGACGAGGACGAGGACGAGGATGAGGACGAAGATGAATATGATGAAACAACATCGTCGGATGAAATGGATGATGACTCTAACATTGATGAGTAATTCAATATGGTATATTATATGTTTTGTCAGTTTATAATTTTTATTTCGGACTAATCCTAACAACTTGTGTTCTGTTTTCTTATTTTCATTATGTAGACAGAATGTCATCAGACAGCGAAGGTGAGGATACCATTGCTGAAATTACATGAGCTCGAAGGGAAACTCGTGGCGAATTCTTGTTACGAGTCGTAAATCGAGTTGAAAAAATCAAGCTCGAATGGACGGAGCAACAGGGTAGACCAGTTGGACCTGGGTCAGCTTCGTTTAACAGCGAGATAGGCTATTTGGCACGCAACTATATTGATGCGAAGCATGCAAAGAAAAAGGAGATAATGGTCTTAGAGACTAATAAAATCATTCAGATGTTACTAGTAACTATTTTTTCTTATGTTGTATTTGTTGACCACTAATAATTGAATATGTTGTTAACTGGTTTTAATGACTACGTTTTGTAGGAGAAGTTTGTTGTCGATATACCTCAGCCGCATGTGCATATATATATTTTATACGAGATTGGAACTCAATTCAAAGATTATCGAGCGAAACTACATCGTCATTACAAAAAGTCACGTGATCCAGCACGTCCTCGCGAAAAGCAGTATAAAGACATAAAACAAGAAGACTAGAACATATTGTGTGATAGATGGGAATCTCCTGCATGGAAGGTAACTAATATATGATCTTAATCTTTGTTATCATTTTATAAGTATCGTTTCTTAACTAAACATGTAATTTTGTAGGAAAAATCTGCCAGAAATAAGATGGCACATAGTAAATTGAGGTTCAATCATCGAGGTGGACCAAAACCATTTCAGTGTCATCGAGAAGATTCGGTATGAACCAACTAATTTATTTGAATTGTATTGCTACTTTAGATTTTAGGTTCTTACTATTTTTACTACAACTTAACAATTTTTTTAATAGAGAAAAGAAGATGGGACATATTTAAGTCTCATTCATATATTCTTCAATATGCATTATTTGGAGGAAAAATGTTGGATTAACAAGGAAGCGAGGAATTCATATGTAAGTATTCGTTTAATTTTGTCATACTTAAAGTATTGATGTAAGATATATATATCTTAAAGCACTTAACGACACATTTATTTTTGTTAGGAAGAAATGATTTCCTTAAAGGCGTATCGTGCTTCTCAAGGAGACGAAAAAACAAAAGAAGAAATCATGGAGACGGTCCTTGGGAGAAGATCGAACTATATAATAGGAATGGGATATGGACCGAACCCCACCAGAAAAAAAAGGATCATCATCAAAATACTCTGATGAATATGTGGAGTCATTAGAGGCTCGTTTTTAGAAGCATGAGGAAGAATTGGCAACTCAACGAAAAGCAAAAGAAGACAAACAAATTGCCACTCAAGAACAAATACAAAAAGCATGGAGGCTCAAAGCCAGGAGTTTAACAGGAAACTTCTCGAAATGCAACAAATGTTTCTTTCAGGGCGAGGAAGTTCATCGAATAGTAAGGTATGTCGTGAAATTAGTTTCTTGATGTTATGGTTATGTACTCAAGTGTTAAAACTTTACGTATATTTTGAGAGTATATCTTCTAGATTATGTTTGTCTGAAGTATGATATGATTTACATATGATATTGAGTATGTCTGATTTTCTTTGGAATATATCATACCTTTGGAGTATGTCTGAGTTCATCTGAAGCTCTGTTCTGGAACGTTTGGTTGGAGAGTAAAAGAGTTTGTGACGTTAGTGACATTGGGGGGGGGGGGGGGTTGGATAAGATTTAATAAGTGTTCTAATTTAAATGGTTGATCTCGTGTGATTTTTAGGAGAGGAATATATGGGTGGGTGTTATGCGTTTATGTGTGTGTATTGAGTATGTCTGCTTTTCTTTGGAATATATTTTACCTTTGGAGTATGTCTGAGTTTATCTGGAACTTTGTTTTGAAATGTTTGGTTGGAGTGGAAATAAGTTTGTGACGTTCGTGACATTGGGGGGGAGGGGGGGGGGGAATATCAATTGTTGATCTCGTGTGATAATTTTTTGAGTTAGTGTGTATTATATGTGTTTGGTATTGTGGCATTGGATGGGTATATGTGACATTGGGTTATAAGTTTATGTGTTTGGTATTGTAACAAAAAGGGGCGGGTTTGTGACATTTGATGTATTTGGTATTTATTATGCATTTGGTTGTTCTTTTACTATCATGTTAGTTAGTTTATTTTATTGGTTTGATTTTATTTATTCGTGTAGAATCTACTTTTATACTTATACTACAAAAATAATTGATACAATTATTTATGTAGGATTGATGCTACAAGGATGGTGGAGGCTTAGACGTTGGAGAGGATTATTTGTGTGAATTTAGTTAGATGCTTGACGTTATTTTTCTTTTGTACTCTAATTTTATAATGAGTTTTATTTTTACACACTTGCAATAACAATGTTATGACTGATACAATTGTTCAAAGATATTTGCTATATTTTTAAAATTTAGCAAAAAATTTTAAGGTCAAATTTTGTTATTATGGAAAAAGTATATTCAGCAAATTTCAGATGAGAAATGAGAACATTAAAATGTTTGTATGGAAATCATGGAAATTTAGGATTGAAATTAGGAAACAGATAAAGAATGAAATAATATTATTAATATAAAAAAAGCGACGTTTTTCAGATTTTCGTCGCCTACAAAAAAAAAGCAACGAAACGTTTTGGTCGGTAAAAAAGGTGATGAAACATGTATCGTCACTTTACCGGCGACGAAACCGTGTTTCGTCGCCTAGTTTCGTCGCTCCCGTGGTGACGAAAAATGTTTCGTCGCTTATGCAGCGACGAAAGGAAAGCGTCCTAAGGCGACATTTTCCCGTTTCGTCGCTAATAACGCGACGAAAACGGGGTTTCGTCGTTGAAACCGTTCAGCGACACGAAATCAACGACGAAACTAGCGATGTAGTCCATTTCGTCGCTGAAACCCGTCAGCGACGAAATTTAGGCCTCAGCGACGAAACATTTTCGTCACTGAATGTCTAGAATTTTGTAGTGTTTGTGGACAAGGACAAGGAAAGGGACCTCCTCCTTGGCAATGGTGGTGAGGGGGCTAGGTTCACATCTTGGCCGCATTTTGTGTCCCTGTCAACAAAGAGACCCAACATGATTTTAAGATACACGAGCTACTCCTCTCCTAACCAATTTGTGTTTTGAGATGAAATCTCATGAATATTGATATAGTATCATAACTCAAATAGGCTCAAATGAGCATGGGTCCAAAAAAAAATGAGATTCTATCAAAATTGATGAACCTAAAAGAATCATCATCTTGAGGGGATATTAAGGATTCTCTCCATGGAAAAGATCAAGAAGTGACCTAAAAAAGTTTATTAACACATGGACTACTCCATTTATCACCAATTAGTTTTGAGATGGCACCTTATTGAATATTACACTTTAAACCCCCTTATTTTTTTTCTTTCTTTTTTATAATAAAATTCCTTTAGTTAAAAGCTCCATTTCCAATTTCTAAAATAGTTTTGCTGAAAATAATATAATATACTAAACTTTCTTTGACTGAGATTTTATATCGAAAATTAATTTTTATATATAAATTGACGTATGTGTATTAGGGGTGAGTAAAGAGACTCGAAAAACCGATCTGACTGACTCGAACCGATAGGTTCTTTGATTTTTCGATTTGGTTGTTAGTCCGTCGGCGGTCATGCACCCCAAAGTTCTGATCGACCCACCAAGCAATAATATATCTATTAAATTTATTTTTTATTTTTAGTTTTTAGTTTTATTTTTATTTTTATGTTTTTAGACATTATGTTTGAAAGTTGAAACTCTCACTACATGGAAGAAGATAATTTGCACTTTAATGTAAACAATAACGAAAAAAATATATACAAGAGAAATTTGAATGGAAATATTGAAAAAGATGGGAATAAATTAAAAAAAATAATATTGTCAGTTTTTCGACAAACCGACCAATCGAACCAACATTCAATTCAACACCAATTCTTACAGGTAAACCATCGGTTTTCGGCGTTGGTGTCGGCCAAAACCCAACCCCAATCGACAGATGCTTAGCCCATATGTGTATTATGCTTAGTCCATATGTGTATTGTTCCTTTTCATTTCATCTATTTTGTATTTTTTTTAGTACAAGTACATGAGAGGTGGGGAACCTCTTGGTCTTGGTTGGAGATATATGTTAATTACCGTTGAGTTATGCTCGTTTTGACCCTTCAATCTATTTTATATTAACTTTTATATTAAATACAATTTATTGACTTTTATATTAAATGCAATTTCGATGAGTAGAGCACGTGAAATTCATTGTTTTAAAATAATTAACACAACACATACGAGATTCTAGTTTTCTAAAATCAAACAAAATAACTACTGATTTCAAACATTGGAGGTCCCAACTCTTCAAATTCTAAACCCCTAGAATTTGAATTTGAATCTTTTTTTCTTTTCTTTTCTTCTTCTTCTTCTTTTTTCTTTTTTGGTTAGAAGTAATTTTGTCTTTATCTATTTAACTATGTCCCTTTAAAATTTGTACTATCTTAAAAGCCGTTTAGCATGAAAATAATTTTTAAAATAATTTTAAAGATTATTGTTTGTAACTTTTCAATAAAGTTCATGATTTATGATTTTTTTTAATCTTATTTTAGTCCAAAACTTTTTTACTTGATTTATTTTTTAACTTTCGCGTGGTTTAATTTCTAAGTTTTGCATAAAAAATTATTTTAATCATTATCATTATTTTTTTATTTAGTCGTTTAACAAGTGTGTCTGAATACATTTAAAAACTTGAATATATTATACTAAATATAACTTCAAACTTTTATCCATATAGACATCCTAAAATGAACAAAAATATAGCTACATCAAGTTTCTATTAATCATGTAAAGAAGTTCTAACAAATGCTAAAATTCATGAATCCCAAAACAAAATTGTTGGAGGCTAATTTGGACCTGCCACGTGTCACGATCAAAGAGGTAAGTCGAATTGATGTGTGGCTGAAGTTAGAATTTTTCCTAAGGTTGTTCAGGTCGGCGGTTACGGACCGAGCTAAAAGAACGAGCCGACCTTAAACGGAGTCCGTAAACGTGTTTCTTCCAAACCCGACAACACGTTTCTATAAATAGAAACCTTAGCCTTAAATGCAAGGTACGCAATCCTAGATAGACTCGGCAAGTTAGCTCGGACTAGAACTGACTTGCTCGTCGGAGTGCTAACTTTGTTTTGCAAGTCTCAAGAGTGTTATGGGAAGGTGTTAGACTGTTGGCCGTAGTTCATCCTACACTTCCGATCTACGTTACATCCGAGCTCAGCAATTTCGAGCTCCAAAAAAATATTGTAAGAGAAAAAAAAAAGAATAAACAAAAATTTATAATTATAATAGGACTTAAATTTTATAAACTTTTCTTTCTAATGTTGTACAACATTCTAAAGCATGAACCCTAGATTTGATCAGAGTAATTTTCTAAATAAAGTATTGTGAATGAGATGGAGTGAAAATAAACCGCATCAAAAAATCAGAATGTATAGTCAAGTATCGTCGTCCCAAAAAGATATAGAAGAAAGATGAGTAGAGGAAATGTCTTTGTCGATGAAATGCGATGGCCGACACTAACCTAACCAAAGAGCTAATTTAGTTGCGTCAGGTCAGATCAGCAGAGCCCATGCAAACCCATCCTCCATCCTCAACTTCCCCTTCACTGTTATAAATGCCCTCCATTTCCATCAAAAACTCGAATTTATTTTTATCTGAGTAGTTGTAAATATTACTAAAATTACCCGCCGTGGTATTCCCCCTTATTGTCTTTCTTTTTATTTCTTCAGATTTATGTTGTGTTGCTTACGTGAGTGAATTAGACTCGTTTGCTTTTGACTAAGCTGTGACCATCAGAAAGCTCGAACACGAGACCTCATGGTAAGTGATACTATAACGCTCTCATGTCCTTACTGCTATACGTCATTCCTCAAGAGATGAATTCTCCTCTTATAGTTGAATAATCCTTGATTGTCCCTTGAGGATTTACGACTTGCAAATCATACTAAATCAACAATAGCTCGTGGTTGAATCAGACACAATTCAGGTGATAAAAGCTAGCTCGTTAACAGAGATATTGAAATGACTAATGAAGTTTAATACCTGGATTACACACATTCGAATTTTGGAGGAACTTCAGCAATATTTTGTTTTCTCATGTTGGACGACATTTCAACTAACCTGCACATCAGCTTGCAAAATTCGCTTCAAACAAGGATATTTTTCTTGTGGATGTTTGATTTTCCTTATTGGCTATTGCGTGAGGCTGGGAAGGAAATTCATAATTTATATGTATCCCATATGGCATTCACATCTTATTGAATGAAAGAATTGTTTAAAGAAAAAAATAGAAAAAAAAAAGTTGAATTTTTACCTCTAATATTTAATTTAGTGAGTCAAATTTTAACGTCTTTCTATTTCATAAATTCAAACCCTACTTTTGAATTAAGCAATACAATTCCCTCGATTAGTTATGGAGGTGTATTTTGTTGCTAAATTAAGTATTTTATTTGCTTGATTTTGTGGCTAGAGAATTTTAATTATTAGGTTTGGGATTCTTTCTGTGATATAATTTTTTGAGTGTTTATTAGTTAAATTTTGTTTGATTTTATTGATTGGTAGCATCTTTTTTTTTTATACAAGTTATCATGTTGAAATTGAAATTTTAAAATTAAAATCGACTTACTGAGTAAGGGTGTGTTTAGGAGTCATCGTAGAATGAGTGATTTTGAAAAAAAAAAATTTAAGTATAATTGATTTTTCTAAAATCACCATCTAAATGATACTCTAAAAATACACAAACATGTCATATCAATTTTTTTTTAATTAGACAATATTTGTATGGATGAGGTTATATTTAAATGCAAAATTCAATAAAGATTGAATTTAAAATTTTGAGGTGGAAAAAAATTTAAGCATCGAAATAAAACTTTCAAAATATAGTATAATTTAACCATTGAGGCATCTATTTCTTTTTAAGTTAGAAAAGTTAGAAGTTCAAATCTAAAAAAAAATTGTTTGAAAAGTAGATAAAAAGTTCAAACACCAAAACTACCTTTTAACTTTTCTTTCAATAATTTATATCTAAAAACATTAAAAACTATATAATAACATATAGACTATTTAGAATTTTGTTTTCATACCATTTTTTGTTTGTTCTTTTCGAAAATAAATGTAATTAAAACAAAATTTTAATAATCTTATAGTTTGATCAAGGAGGTTAAAGTTTTTTAACCTACCACTTAATTATAAGAAAATTACAAATGCCTTAACTAGTTAAAGTACCATCAAATTGAAAACTAAAACATATATGAGTAGTTTTTTTTTAAAGTTATATTTTCTTTATAGCATCTGTAACAGCCTCGGGTTTAGGTGGACAACCTGACAAATACACATTAGGAATTAATTTATCAACTCCCTGAACCGTACTATTTCTTTAGTTTATTTTTCTACAGATTACCATTTTTCAAAATAATAAGTGTTTTCTCATATAAAATAGATTATAGATTAATGTATATTGATTTTCAAATTAAAAAAAAAAACTGCTTTGGTCTCTTAAATATATATATATATATATATATATATTACTAAAACATAAAAAACTTACAATATATGTGATTGGAGTTTCTTTATTTGAGGTCTTAGAATATCAAAATTTTATTTCTAAAGAAATCATATGCAATTTAGAGTCTATTTGACTTTTTGTTTATGGTTTTAGAATATACCAAAAATATTACTTTACTCTTGTTCTATCAAATAGTAATTTTAATTAATTACAATTGTGTTAGCTTTTTTTTCTAAAAAAATTTCCAAAGGAGATATTTTATTTACTCCATACTTAGTTATCCAAATTTAACTTCAAAGTTTTACTTTTGTCAAATAATACTTTATATTTGAATAAGTAACTAATCAATATAATTGTAATTAATTAAATTATCATTTTTTTTAATTGCCATTAGAGGGTAAGTACAAAATTAAAGAGGCTCTAAGAAATGAGCATTTCATCTTGGTTACCCCTAAAATATTAAGATAGTGTTTCTTCACAATCAAATCTATAAAAATAAATTGGTAAGGGTTTAGTCTAAAAAGATTTAAAATTCAAGTAAATACAAGTATATGAAAAAAAAAAGTGAGATCTCATTGGATAGAATTTTTTTCCTTTTTCTTTTTTGTTGAAAATTTAATTTAGAGTAACTCCTTAAATGTCGTATAAATATTTTTAAATCTTAGTCAAAATTTAAAAAATAATCTAATATTTTAAAAAAATGTATCTTTCATTTTTACCATTTGGTTATAATTCAAATATTCTATAATAAATTAGAAAAATAGTGATTTTAATTTTAAAAAAAAGGAATATAGAAAAAAAAACTGTGTTAAATAAATTTCATTTTGAAAGATGAAAGAGGGAAAATGAAGTTTCAAAGCTTGGAAGATGCGAGAGTGAGAGGAGAGCGACTTAAATTTAATTTTGTCCGTTGAAAGGAGACAGGTGTGTCGATCGCATACAATGGCTGTGGGGCCCACATCCAAAATCCAAATCAGGGCACTGCCAAAATAATTAATAATTAATAATTTAAATAAAAGAGAAATATACCTACCCCACCCTAAGCCAAGATATATTCTCAAGGACTTTGGACCACGGAAGGTGAATTCCACGTGCCACATTATAGTTGAGGAAAGTATTATACAAAGTCGAGTTTCTAGAGCGCTCTAAGAGTGTCGTAAATTTTAGTCATTAAATTTTGGTACTAATAAGTCTTTGTTATTCACACGACGATGATCACATAAACATTGACGTGATGAACTAATTACCAGTGATGATTTAGCACGATATGATATAACAGAATAAGTTATTGGATAAAATAAAGATAGGTGGACTAGAAAATACCTTACGAGCTAGTGTTGACGCTTGGAGTTTCTAGTTAATATATTGGTTCTCCTCCTAAGTATATTTGAAACACTCCTTACTCGACTCTTTTCACGATCGAAAGAGGAGTTCAAGAAGAGGAATAATTATAAACCATTTTTTAGTCCAACTAGCAACATAGTTGCTCATAATCGAGTCAACTTCTCCGACATAAACTGAGTGCTAGTACCCGATGTTATTTGCTTGGACATGAACTTGGTCCAGACAAGATATATAAATTGTTTGAACACATTCAACTCGATATCCTCCCTACTCAACAACACTAGCCAAGACGATTCGCTCTGCCTCCCTACCACGTTGTCTACTCAACAAAGTCCCGAAATTGCTCTTACATCATGTCATTCAAACAACTAGGAGTAAGATAAATCTCATTCATCTATCTTTTATTGATACGACACCAATATACCTAAGGTATATACTTTTATGGTCCCCTCTTCACTTCTTTTCATAGCTTCCTAACTTCAATTGTCGAAGTAGATTTGGCAAACCCCACATTGACATGCATAAGTTAATCGCTCTCGAATCCATTTCCTCTAAATCTTTTCGAACTTTGTCTGCTTCTACGTTTTCAAAACGAATGCATATGGGATGACTTGGTACAAGAGTTGGTATTTCTGTTGATGTGAAATTTATTGAGTTTGGTGAGTGTCTTCAAAACCCAGCTGCTCTCAACTTTCTTTGCTTCCTACTGATCAACATTTATAATTCTCCTGTCGATATAGACTACACTCTCTCTAGTACATTCACCAACAATTAATAATTAATAATTAATAATATTTATATTTGTAATTATTTTCTTTCTTCTTTTTTCTTTTTTATTTTGTGAAATATTGATATTTTTATCCAGTATAAGAAATTTTGAACTTCGTATCTATGTTCAACTTCGTATCTAATAAGGCGTTGAATTTGAAAAATGTCTAACAAGTCCATAAACTTTTCATTTTGAGTATAATAAGTTCTTGAACTTTAAAATTTTCTTATAGGTTTCTAGCTTTCAATTTTGTGCTGGCCTATTAAATAATTTTAAAATTTGATGGATCTATTTGTCCTAGTGGGATATCGAATTTAATTTTGTGTCTAACACACTCTTAGCTTATATATATCTTTTAGACACAAAATTAAAAGTTTAAGACCTATTATTGCAAAAAGTTCAAAAAACTAAACATATAATTTAACATAACATATTTAATTAGAATATCATTATTGTGGAAAATATTGAATAACCACAAGATTATTTCTTCCCATCTTTTTATTCTTTGGTATTTACACATATGGTATGGGAATGTATTCTTTTTTTTCTTTTAAATAAAATAATTACAAGCTAAAATCATAAAAAATTATTAAACTTTAAACAATAGTTTGGAGTATACGTTGGATTTGTAAAGAGGAGGCAAACAAAGTCTCACATTAGCTATGTAAAAAAATGATTCTGATTCATGACATATAAGAGAGAACAGTTATCTTCATTGGTATAAGGTCTTTTGGATGAAACCGAAAACAAAGTCGTGAGAGTTATGTTCAAAGTAAATAATATTGTACTATTGTGGAAATTATGTTCTAACGTGAAAATTAAATGTCTTGAAACCTGTTTAGATGACTTTCCGAGGTGAATATATGACCTACCGAAGAAATCAGAAAACAAGCTCTACATTTAAGTTAGTAATATTCCAAGTGTTTTCCATATCGGCCATCAACCCATCACATGCGTACGTCAATATATACAACTCTCATATGTATACTATTAATAAGTAAGGTCCACTAGAGTTGGACAAACTATCACAACAGAAATTACGGTATAGATCATGCCATATTGGGATGACAGTTGATAGGAGTTTACTTAGTATATTGGAATAACCTCGACCATTATTGAGGTTATGATGGGATTCGAGGTCTTTTACCTTGTCCTACTTCTTCTAATCTCTCATTTTTCGCTACGAGAAGGATCGTCTTGCACTGTCCCTAACAAAATAAAATGAGATTTCTCTATATAGTTTAAATAATCAATTTTATATATCAATTAAGAAAATAAAGTTTAAAAATAACGGAACGCTAGCTAAAATAAATCAACTTAATTTATTTTTCACTAAAATAAAACTTTGATTGTTTTTTTTTTTTGTTTTTTTTTGAAAGAAAGGTTATATTTCAAGTTACCTTCTAAAAAATATTTTACTTGTGATTATTTTTATAAAAATAATATGTATCTAAAAATTTGTGTGAAAGAAAACTAATGGGATTAAATTTTTAAGGGCGGTGGATAAATTTTTATTTCTGCTTTTCTATTTTTTAAGACTATGCTTCTCTAATAAAATTTTTCTTTAATTTCTAATTTACTTTCAAAACTGTTTTCAAAAGCATAGCCTGCTTTATTTTTTAAATTTGACTCATATTTTAAAATCTTTTGAAATAAGTGGTAAGCTAAACAAAGAACAATATGTAAAGGTAGTTTTTATATTCTTTATGGTAAAAAAATAGAAAGCTAATAACAAAATTATAATCCAATAAGAATTTAAATTTAGAAGTTTTAATAAATATGGAAAATTCTAATTTTACCTTTTGCATCCTCAACTTTCAATTTCATTAAATTTAGATCTTAAATTTGGACATGTGTTACAATTTATACCTTAAATTTTAATAAGTGTGGGAATATTTATCGTTTGAAATATCATTAATTAATATATATATTGTGTGTATTTAATATGAAAGTGACGAGAGTTAAGAAAAACAACACTGGAGCTCGTTCAAATTTGTAAATTAATATAATGCATTAATTTGCTTAAGCTTAATTTTGTGTATTGATTTGTAATGGTTTGAATTCCTTTAAAATTAATGCATTTTATGAGATAATAACAGTTTTTTTTTAATTAATGGGTGAATAAAGTGAAAGTTAAATAGAATAGGTACTAAAAATTACAACATAAAGTTCACTTTAAATTAAGTAAAAAGTTTAGGGTAGTAATTTTTTTTAATAAAAATCTATGGAAATAATACTTTATTAACACCACCAAATGTAGAAGGAAAATTTGATTTTTTTTTACTAATTATTAATTTTTTTTTTATTTTGAGAGGTGATTTTCTTTTTCTTTCTTGAAAAATATTTAGAGAGGAGATGTTGAGAAATGTACAAAAAATATGAATGATTCAATAATAATAATAGTTGGATTTATATTTTAAATCTTTACGCTTTCTAATAATCATTGAACATAAATTTAAAATATATTTTGTAATTTTTCTCGAGGTGTAAAACTTTTAGCTTCTTCTAATTATTTTTAGTGGGGATGGGGCAACCACCGACCACCGTCCTCCATTAAATGAGACGTCAATTTTCTTCTCAGGAAAATAAATCTCAACAGTGCCAATTAAATTAAATGTACAAACCCATTTCAAAAAAGAAAAAAATTAAATTAAATGTACAAATTACGAAAATACAGACCAAAAGCAACCACACAAATAAAAGACATTCTTGTATTTCCAAATTAATAAATAGTAAAACATTCTCGTGGCTTCCAATAACATTGGACCAAGAGATTGGAGAGTTCTTGATATAGTTGTAGAACATTCTACCAAAAGCAACCACATAAAATAAAAGATATTTTTAATCCATGCATCTTTGATTCTCTGACATCTTAATTTTAGGCTATTTTTTGAAACCTTCAACAAAACGGCCCTCGAAATATTATGCAAAAGTTTTGGAGTATAAAAATAGATAAGAGTTTTTTATTCTTTTACTTTTTTTTTTGAAAAAAAGAGATGGGAGAGCTCTTGATATAGTTGTAGAAAATGAGAGAAGTTGCAGAATAATTAAAATTCTAAAATTTTTAAATTTTCATCGTTATAATTATAATTAAAGATAAAGTTTAAAAATAATTTTTATAAATAATTTTTTGCAAAGAATTAAAAAAAAAAAATTGACAACACTCTCCTATATTCAAACTTCTCACATTTTTTTCATTTCAATTTTATGAAATAGTTAGTTTCAATATATTACTATACTTTAATTTTATTACTTCAATATTAAAACGCTATAAATTTTTAAATTTCGTTATTAATTATAATTAAATATAACATCATAAATTTTATAATTAATTTTATGAATGAATGGGCAAAAAAGTTATATTCGGACTTTTCAGTTTCTGTCATTTCAATTTTATGAAATAATTAGTTTTAATACAGTTTTAAAAAGCTACAGTGTTTTAATAGTTCAAAAATGTTATAATCTATAATTAAAGATAAAATCATAAATTTTAGAACTTAGATTAGGAATAAATTCAAAAAAAAAATTATATTTAAATTATTAATTTCAATGTGTATTTGAACTTTTATTTTAAAATTTGTTTAATTATTAAGAATAAAAAAATCATAAATTTTGCAAGTCAATATTTTGAAAAAGAAGATACAGATGTTTATTTGGTAATGACAACTTTATAAATGCATCTAATTATTAGTTTTAATATTTTGTTATATTCTTATTTCTTTAAATGTTGTTTAACTGCTAAAGCAGTATAATTTTTTAAATTCTATTATTAATTATAATTAATTAGAAGTAAACTCATAAAATTTTAAAATTTATGATTTTATTAAAAAGGACAAATCATAAATTATACATTTTAAAGTCGATGTTTTGAATAAAGAATATAGAGAGATTTATTTGGTAATGACAAATTTATGAATGCATCTAATTATTACTTTCGATATAGTTTTATATTTTTATTTATTTAAATATTGTTTCACTATTAAAACACTATTTGTTTAAAAAAAAAACTATTAAAACACTATGACTTTTAAATTTCGTTATTTTTTTTTGAAGTCAAATTTCATTTTTTTTTTGAGAAATGAAGTCAAATTTCATTATAAATTATAATTATGGATAAAATTATAGATTTTAAAATTATTTTTAAGAATAAATTAATAAAATATATATTCAAATTTTCACATTATTTTTACCGGTAATTTGATGAACGTACTTAAATTATTATTGTCAATGTGTGCTTGTATTTTTATTTTAAAATTTATTTAATTATCATAAGTGAAAAATGAAATATCATATATATCAGAAGTGGATATTTTGAATAAAGAACCTAGAGAAGTTTATTTGGTTAAAAAAAAACCTATTGTCATTTTTATTGAAAAACCAGATTATTAATATTATCTAAAAGAAATCTTGGTTAAACAAAATTTTGAATATCTAAATTTGATGAATGATATTTGCTAATAAATAAACAAAATTTTGAATAACTAAATTTGATGAATGATATTTGCTAATAAATTATATTTTACATATACTTACTTTTTATCAATATTCAGATTGTTAAACAATATTACTTTAAAAAAAATTGGAATATGATCTACTGCACTGACTAAGAAACCTTAGAAATAAAAAATCTTAACAGAGAAGCATAAGAATAATAAAAAAAAGAGGAGGGAAAAAAATAAACCTCAAATTGTTTATATGTAAATGGGTGGGAGAGAGTCGTTTTATAGTTGTAAGAAGGAAAGATATTGCAAAACTTTTGAGATTCTACGACTTTAAATATTCAAAAATTAAATACTATTAAATAATGATGATTTTTTTTATATTTTAACATTTTAAATGCAAAATCAAACAACGTAAATAGAATTTCAAGAGAGAACCAAAATTAAATATGTTTATTTATTTTAAATAGCATCAGTAAAAAAAAAATACAAGTTGTTGCCGGCAAATACTCACACCCAATAATAAAGGGCATAAATAGTATTTAATAAAATATGAAAAATAATTTTATCTAAAAGAAGAATTTCATCAACATATTTATACTCTTATATATATTATAGATATATATTATAAATTACCACGTCTAATGCCAAAATATTTCTTTGACATTTCGAAATCAATCAAATTAATCAGTTTTCTTGTGTAGTTTAGTTAAAGTAAACATGATAAAATAATATTTTTATCTAAAATTTAAAAAAAACTAGAAACAGTAACGAGAAATAAAAAACTTGATTTATTGTTTTTAAAATTCCTGCACAACTTTAAAACTAGGAAACAAGAAACATTATTATTATTATTTTTTTACTAAAAGAAAAAAGAACACCCAAAAGCTTTTGTTTCTGGTTTGGAAACAAGAAATAAGGGAAAAAAAAACATTACAAAGATGTTTTGTTAGATTCTTCCTTTTCATTTTCTTTTCTTCAACGAACACAAAATATAATCATTTTAGTAATGGTGTGATTTTTTTTTTCTTTTTCAGTTCTTTGGGGAAAAAACATATTAAGAATGCATGTGTTAATCCTATCATGTTCTCTTGATTTCTAAAATTTTGAATTAAAAGAAGAAAGTGTTTAAAAAAGATATATATTTTAAAGTAAAAGTGCAAACTACATTCTTATATCCTAAAGTTTAATAAATAGTTCTAATTTAATTAAGTTGATTATCATTTTTCTTTTTCTCTTATGAGTTAAAAAAACAAGTGAGAGATTAATTAGATTTTAACTTCAAACATTTAGAACGATAAACTTGTCAAAGTGGACATAACTCAACAGTAATTAGCATATATTTCCGTTGTGAATTCGATTCCCACCCTCACATAAAAAAAAGTAATATAATACGTGAACCAACTATAATTCTTTCCGATATTTAATCGTTAATTAATTAATTTAGCACAACGTGAAGTTAAAAATTAATGTTATTATTTAATTATCTCTCTACCTTTTCGTCTTCCATTCCATTATCTTTTCGAGTAGTTGTCTAGGAGGCTGTAATGCATTAATTTTGTTAAAGCCACACACCAACCAAATAAGGATATTAATTTTGTCACACATCATTTAAAATAGTATATATTATTAATATTTATGGGATTCTATCTCAAACTTAATTGGTAACGAGAGTTTGGATTGGAGACTCGTTTGAGTATTTTGGGCTCTAATATCATATTTATATTCATGGGTTCCATTTCAAAATTAATTGACTATGAGATAAATAATTCATATCTATTATAAACTATTGTTAAATCCTTTTATCTTTACAATGTGGATCCTTAACATGGTCCCTGAAGATGGTGATTCTTTTGGCTCTCAATCTTGACTGGATCCCAATTTTAGATCAATGATTCATTTTTGCTTTTGGACTCTGATGCAATATTAATATTCATGAAGTTCCATCTCAAAGCTCCATAAATATTAATATATATGTCAGTAAATCTATTTTAACATAATGGGTTCTCTGAAGTCGGAGGTTCATCGTCGATCCTCCATCTCCACATTTGATGTAATAAAAAAAATCTACCTTAACTTTTATTTTTCTATTACGTCAATTAATAGTTAATTCAATCCAAAGACGGTTTAGAACCCTTTATATATATATATATATATATATATATATATCAATTTTTGAAACCTTTGAGAGCATAGTATACTATATTATTATTAGTCCCACTTGGCCACTCTTTGGTTCTTCTAAATGTTCTGTTAATAATACTTTTATTTGTTACAATTTAGGATTGGTAGGATAAAGATATCTATTTTTCTGTTTATGTTTTCCCGTTTTTAATAAAAAAAACATAGACTTGCATGTCACCCAATATCTATAGATTAAAAAGTGATAAAGACAATATTTTTATTTATTATTTTAGAATAAATTAGAAATGGAAGAGAAACGAGAACGTTACCATTAAACAGACCATTAATATATAATAATACGTTTTAAAATATGTAATAGGGTAAAGCTGTTGGGTTAATTTTTTATTATTAAAATTCCAATTAAAAAAGCAATATATAGAATAGTGAATGAAGCTGAAGTATCTTCTACAATCAAAAAGTAAAAGGCCCTTCAATTATCTATCATTTATACGATTTCTTTTAGTACAATATGTAAGGGCAAGGACCGAATTAACTTACAACTCCTTGATTGGAGATATATATTAATACCGTTCAGTTATGTTCGCTTTGACTATCGTTTATATGACTTAATTACAATAATATTTTTATTCTAATAAACTCAATTATTTTTCCAAAATCAAAAACTAAAAAATGATGAAGGTAATTTGGATTGGTTATGAAATGACATCTTTTTGTTTTTATGTTCTTTTACTTACAATTTTGAATATTTTGTTTCAAGATTAGAGAATGAATAACTAATTCAAACAAATCTACTTTCCAAAACTCGACTAGAACGATAGAGATTAAAATGATAATTTAACCTATTATTACGAAGATAGTAAATAAGAATGATAATTATAATAAAGCTAAGTTAATAGTGTCTCAAGTCACACCTGTGATACACTGAATCACAGGATTGCGAAAGAATCCCACGCCAGAGCGTTCAATGCCATTTTTGATGTGTGGAGAATACTATTACTGTGAAGAAGAGAATAAGGAATCAATGAGCATGAGAGAAGCTCCATCATCTTTTATTTTTTGTTGACTGCATTATTTTCTTTTAGATAAATGACACCCATGGGATTTTTTTATATAGTAATAAACTTCTATTATTTCAAAAAAAAAAATAATAATAATAAAAAGAGACCATTTTTAACCTAGAAAAGTAGTCATCCTTGCACTATACATCTTTGAAAACCCTAACTAAATTATCACGAAATCTCTGGATATGGTGCAGTGTTATAGATATTGGTCGTGTGGTATCACCTATCAGGTTTTGTGTTTAAGCTCTACGTTGGTTACAATATTGTTCCGACTCAAGTAACGAGCTTCAATTATAACTGATTTAGGAAAATCGAAAAGAAAAGAAAAGAAAGAAGAAGAAGAAAAAGAAAGATAGGGTTTAAGGGTACGTGTAGCTCAAATTTAAGTGAGTGGGTTCAAATGGGTCTGAAATTGTCGAATGAAGATGACAGTGAGTGGTCCTCTCTCCTCCCTTTTGGGTGTACTGTGAATGAATGAATAACATAACAATAACATTATTTGAGTTTTTTTAGATGGAAAAATAATTACGTATCTTAGTGATGATAAAGTGACATTCAATGCACCAAATATTCATTTTTCCTTCTCCCTATGAACCCTAATTAAGGTGCTAGCGATGGTGGTGGTTGGCTGTCACCCAACCCAAATTGACGCCACTGTCACAGCCTTTAATTCTCTCTCTCTTCACTCTACACATTTTTATACCAACGCCATGTAACTTTTATTTCAAATCCTCCCACAGATACGTGTGTCTATATATATATATACACACGCTGAACCGTCGTATAGTTTATGCTAGTGGATTTCTAATATAATCAAAGTTCGTAGTTTGGGCTGAGTGTAACACTGTGACTAGCGTAAGACTCGAACACAATATCTTATAGTGGGTCCACAAGGTCTTATGTCCTTACCACTACGTCGTCCTCCAAGGAACTCAAATACGTATCTCTATTTCGTTATGTTTATAATTTGAATATAATTTAATGGTTAAAGTATCTATATCTTTTTCATAAATAAAAGTTCAATCTCTGAATTCGCATTTGTTCTCTCCGTATTTGAAAAAGAAACTTTTCATAGTTTGTTCTCTTCTCTTGATTATCTCTTTATTAGGTTTTATTTTATAGTATTATTAGAAAAATGGAAGAAAAATGAGGGTTATAGTGAACTAGGAATTAGTAGGAGTGATTTTAAGCTTAATTTTCAAACAAAGTCGATGTGAAAATATAATAGGTATTAAGTAAAGAAATTTTTGGTAAATAATGTTGGTTTCAAAAGTATATGGTTAAAAATAAAAGTATTATCAAATGATGTCATTTTTTTTTGTTTTTTTTAAAATAAACTTATTTGATGTTAGTTCATTTTTACATGGTTTTCAATTTAAAGATACATCCTTAAATTTTGGTTTGATTTTAAAAAATATTGTCTATTCACACGACAATGGAAGCATTTCTTAATTGTCGATATATAATATCAAAAACCTATCACACATATATAGACGCATAAAATAATAACACAATACAATGACATTAAATTATTTGATCAAAACATTTGTCAAAGATATTTCATGGGCTAGTTTTTAGTGGTTAAATAATACTTTTCTCTAACGAATTTTAAATAATTATAACATGTAGAAGATGGAAAATAGAACTCGTGCTCAAATTGAGAAATAGATATAATTTAGTGTGGAAAATAATGTTTCATGTTCCTTGAACCATACATTAAAAAATTCAGTCCTACTTTTAGAAGAAAAATTTATTGTAGAATGTGATCAATGTCTGACTAGGTGTGACATTTCTTGACTGATAAGGGTTTCAATCATTTTTAGTCAAATATTTATTTCTAATATTGGATACAGCCTCCCCATTTGTTAATACTCTGAAGTTTGGTCAAATGAAGATTTTAGTATTGAAGAAAACAAAGACCATAAAGTTTCTTTTAAAATGTTTTCTTTAATGGCTTATTTTTTTTCTCTCTCCCTTTCTGTGAGAATTCATAACATTTTGGTTAGAAATCTTAGTTCAAGTTGAGGTTGATCACTCACTCTTTTAGTTTAAAGTTCATTGGATAAATAAATTTTGAATTTCTTTGAAATTATTTTTAACGATACGACTGAAATACTTGTTGTAGTACCCTTTTTCTTTGTAAAAAGTTGCTAGTTAGGTTAAAATCCTATTTCAAAACAAACACTTGTTATGGTTTTTTTTTGTTCTTAAAATATCTATTAGTAAAGTTAAGTATCAAATATATGTTAGAAATGAATTTAGATTTAGATTAAATCATTAATTGTACATACTAAAATAATTTATTTTTAACAAAATTTAAGAAACTAAAATAGAATATTTAATGGTGGAGAGATACGGAAAAATAACACTTATTAATTGTACTTTCATTACGTCTATTTTATTTTGGTCCTTGTATTTTTAACTTTCATTCATTTTAGTTCTTTTACTTTTGAAATGTTCGTTTTGATAATCCTTGTACTTTGAAAAAGAGATAATTTCAATCTTTTTATTTTCATTTTTAACTCATTTCATTGGACCATAATTTTAGCATGACGTTTTACTCACTAAATTTCTTGAAATTTAACCATAAATTTGAATTTCATAATTATTTTTTAGTATAAATTTTGTGCTAAAATTTTACAAATAGTGATTAAAAGGGTAAAATTATAGATCCAAATAGACATTTTCAAAATTAAATGAACAAAACTTGAAAGCATATAGATCAAAATGAGAGCGGAAACCGAAAGCATTAAAATAGTATTTGAACAAAAAATGTAAATAAAAAAAATTAAGTTTTTGAAAAGATATGTTTAGTGAATTATGATAGACACAAAAATAAATGTGAAAATGTTATGATACCATCCCGAGAGCTGTGAACGCCGAATTTTTAGACTAAATGTGTTCAGCAGCTACCTACGCTCATTAATTTTTAAGCAAAATGACTAACACCACATATTCTATTTTATCGAGAAAATATAATGAATTAGGGTTAATTTTATAGCTTCCAAAAAATAAATTAATCTATAAACATAATATGTTTACAGTGAATCCTGATCTAACTCAAGAATCAACAAAGATTGGTATGAGCGAGTTTAGCGAGGAAAATTTGCACAAATAGCAAACACTCTGATGATCAAGTTAGTAAGAGACCGATTTTAAGTCTCAAACTGAAGAATCAAATTGCGTACCTGAAGTCAAACTGACGTTCTTATTTATAGGGTGTCACATGGTGGAGTCATAAGTCGAAGTCTTTATCTCGACGCATGGCATTTCCTTCAACCGACGGGAGTTTGATCGAGCTTTCAGGTTTCCGTTCGTTGAACTTCGAAAGTTGGACAAGTTGTGTTTTCAAGATTCTAGGGAAATATTAACATATTGATATTTCCTTCTCCATCTAGTAAGTCTTATTTTACCCTCTAACATAATATATATTTTAAGAATAGATCAATTACTATTTTTAAATTTTATGGTCTCCTTTTCAATTTGATTTCTCTAGTTTCGTTAAATGTTTTAAAAATGTCTCATCGATTTATCAAATCTTGTTTTATGTGATTATGTATGACAAATTTTCGGTGAGGTAAGAAACTTTTGAAAAATCATAAAATTATAAGGAATTATAACAAAAATTTTTAAATTATAGGCACTAACTTAAAATTATAAGACCAGCTATATGAAGGTAATTGACAAATTGACCCTTAAAAATATTAATAAAACATTAAAAACTAAATACTAAGATCATATTGACATAGTTAAGAACAACTAATAAACAAATTTAAAAAGAAAAACAAATAATTAGAAATAGAATATTACTGAAGAACACGAAAAAATATTGCTTTCATTACTCCGTTAATTCCATTTAAAATTTTAATAAAAGAAAATCCAAAATTACAATTTTAACTATAAGATTTGGGCTTCGTTTTTCAACTTCATATTTGTTGAACCAAAAATCAAGATAGTTTAATTTTTTTTTATTACTCCATTAAATAAAATATTAAATAATTTAAAAAAGAAAAACAGCAAAGTCGGTTGAATTACAGGATAAAATTTATTCCTGTAATAAATATGTGGTACGAATCCCAAAAGAGAATTTATTCAGTTTTAGGTGGAAGTTAATATTATTGGTCCAACTCATCATGGTTTTTTGCATTAACAAATGTAATAAAAAATAATTTGTTTCGTCGGCACCCCGTGTATTTCTAGCCACGGTTAAATATTTGACAAATAAGAAAGAGAAATACAATTATATATAGATATATATTATATATACACACACAAATAGGAAAGATAAATACAACTACATATATATTATATTTTTCAAAAAATTAGAGAACTGTAAAATTTTTATTTGTAACAACACAAGAATGTGTATTGACTGGCACCTACTACATATGAAGATAAATACTAATAATATTTGTCTACACATGTTCTTTGGTTAAGAGTGGAATTCAGTTACCTATTAAATAGCGTTGAAATAGACCAATATAAACATACCACATAAAATATTTAAATTTCTAGTCGGATCTATTTTTGGTAGTTGAAATCGATTCATTAATTAGACACATTGAAATAGACCAATATAAATAAATCAAATCAAGAATTCAGTAATAATTACTACTGATAGAATGATAGGTTAGTATTATTTTTAGAGACATACATCGTCCCATCATGTAAATAATTAAATGATGTCGTATGTTATAGAGATTAAACCTATAAAATGCTGGTCAAGTGATATATAACCTATATTAATGTTATGTACCTAAGTGAAGAAATCATTTTGTACCAAAAAAAAAAAAAACCCTAAAAGTTTTGTACATATAAAAGCAAGAACACCGAAATAAGAGATTTAGTAGTTGTTAATTAGATTACTGTTTAAACAAATGATTTCAAGAACAAGATTTCAGTTAAAAAGTTCTTATTTAAGTATCTTCTTATTAATTATTTTCTTTAAGTAAGTTTTTTCTTTAGAATAACAAAATAATCTTTCTTCCTTAACAAAAAAAAAAAAAAAAACCTAATATAGTAGATCTTTTTTTTTTTGTAACAATAAATATAATACATCTTAAGCATGCATGAACATAATCAAACATCACTTCAAGGAGTAGTCTAAAGTTTGAGCAAAAGAATAAAGAAAAGAATAACTTATTGAAATATATGATATCTCCCTTCACCACCATGCAATATTAGTTCCAACACATTAATTAATTAATGACTTACCCAAATATATCATGAATGATCAGATCATTATAATCACCATCAACAACTGATTAAATTTTTGAAGAATTAAACTCACAAATTATCCCAAACGAAGAATTCGAAGAACGTAGGATTGGAAGAAAGGCCAAGTTGTTCATGTTCAAGCCAGCTTTTTGGCCGCAGTCTTTCCGGCGCCGTAGTTCTTAGCATGAAAGTCAGAGAACAAAGCGAGGAGCGACGAGTAGAAGGCGACGTTGAAGCACCAGCCCCACACGCCCGCGCAGCCCGGCCCCTTATGGGTGACGTGAAAATAGAGCATGAGCGCCAACACGACGAAGCTGAACTGAAACTGCGCGATCTGGCACTCGGTGACCATCCTCTTCCAGCGCGGGCGCACCCCGAGGGCGCACGACAAGTAGTAAGTGTACATCAACACATGCACCGACGAGTTCGTGACCAGAACCAGTGGGAACAGCGACTGCGAGGAGTGCAGCCACAGATAGCACATGATCACCACAGTGGCGTGGTGGTACACGTGAAGGAAGGTGAGACGCTTGATGGAGCCGCTGAGGATGATCAGAAACGTGTCGATGAACTCGACGATCTTGGAGAGGTAGAAGACATAGGCCCAGAAGAATAGGGGCCCTCGCGGCGGCGTCTTGGGTGGGAGGCAGAGGATGTAGTGGAGGTGAGGGGCGTGGGAGAAGGTGGAGAGGGTGCAGCCAAGGGCCATAGTGAAGGAAAGGAGGAGGAGGACAAGGTTATGAACGACAGAGAATCGTTTGAGGACCGACGACGGAAGGTGGGGGAGACGGAGGTTGGAGAGGAGGAATGTGAGAGAGAGGTAGGACAGGACAGTGATGGTGAGGAAGAGAGGGGACGAGCCTATGGTCTGGCCCTTCGACCACGAGAAGTTGAGGATTTTGGGGTGCTCGACAAGCCAGTAATGGAGGTGTTCGGAGACGAACATGTTCGAGTTATTCATCGTGGATAATCACACAAAAACAAGAGGGTGGCCTAAGAGTTGTGGAAGACAATGGGAAAGAGTTTTGGCCTTAAATTGGAAGACAAAGGGGGGGTTGCTTTGGTGCTAGTTGTGAGCTGGTCCTATATGGTAGCTGGATGAGAGCCTCTCTCTTGTGTATTTAATCTTATAGATTATTAAGACTGTGCAATTTGGTTGGTTATTGACCATATTTATAAGTTATGTGCACAATGGAAGGCTTTCACTGCCAATGGACTGTCTTGAGAGTAGTGAAAAGATGGCTGTGTGTGCTGCCAATATTGTTGGGGAAGTAGAGCACTTTCATGCCTCCAATTAAAGAGGAATTAAAGAGGGGAGAGAGATTACATTACTTTACTATCTCCTTCTACAATAGAGTGGGGAGCTTACTTGGGCTCATCTATAGCTCCAATATCATCCATTGAATCTATTCTCGAAAGGGCATTCTTTTATTCACATTGGCTGTGGGGGTTTTCCAAAAAAGTGATATATGTCATTACTAGAGATGGAAGTGTTATTTGAGATGAATGAAATTCAGTACCTTCTCTGTATCAATTTTCGTGGTTCTGTCTCAAAATCAATTGGCGTTGAGGTGGAATCCATAAATATTAATATGGTATCAGAGTCCAAAAGTTCAAACGAACATCTGATCTAAAAATGGGATCCGATCAAGATTATGAACCTAAAAGAACACCATCTTGAGGGGCATGTTAAGGATCTTACATTAAAAAGATAAGGGACGACCTAGCAAAGGTTTATAATATAAGTGGCTCACCGTTCTTTTTACCAATTAGTTTTGAAATAGAATCCTCTATAAATCTTGATATGGTATTAGATCCCAAAGAGCTCAAACGAGCATTCAGTTCAAAAATGACGTTCTGCGAAGATCAATGAACAAAAAGAACCACGATCTTGAGAGGACACATTAAAGATCCTACATTAAAACGTTGTAAAGTTAAAATATATGTTTCATGAGCGCCATGATGCTGCCTAGGAAATTTAAAGGTTTGGTTAAAATTCACAATTAAAAAAAGGTAAGAGAATGTCAAGAAAGACGATAATAGTGGAAAAGAGAGAGAAAATAAAGATGTCTGATTTAACTGTCTCTCAAACAAAAAACTTTAACGCCTGATAATCATTTTGTTTGATAGTTAATTTAATTTTTTGTGTTTTTTGTTTTTTAAAAACTATTTTGAAATTTTAGATAAATTAAAAAAAATTTTTAAAAATACATTTATATTTTTCAAAATGTCTTTTCGTTCTCTAATATATTTATCTCTAACAAAATTCTTTTTCATTCTAAAATTTTTCTCTGCATAAATATCTCTCTAAAAATTATTTTTCTTTTTATAAGATTTTAATATTTTAAATAATTATCATTATTTCCGTCTCTCTCAAAAAATTTTTATATTTTTTTTTCTTTTTGTTATAACATATCACTCTTATTTCTCTCTTAATATTTTCCGAACTTTTCTCTCTTTAAAATTTGTCTTTTATAACTTTTATTTATATTCCTAATCTATTTTTCCTTTAAAAATTATGTTTTCTTTTCTTGTTAAATTTTTGTTCACTATAACTTTTATTTCTCTTTGTATTTATTTATTTTCTCTAACAAGTATATTTTCAATCTTATTTTTATCTCTAAATTTTTTCTCACTATAATTTCTTTTTCTTTTTCCAAAGTTTCTTTTTCTTTCTAATTTCTTTTTTTTCTTTAATGGGTCTTTTCCTCCCAACTTTATTCTTTTTCTCAAAAAAATTTCTCTTTTTGTCTTTTAAATTTTCTTTCCCTAATTTTTTTTTCTAAATCTTTTTCTTTATCTCTCTAAGATTATCTTTCAAAAGATTTCTCAAAAATTTTTTCTAAATCTATAGGATTCTTTAACTTGGATCTCGATTCTCGGGCCGAAGAACGAGGTGGAGATAGAGGACTAAAAATTTTCACGAGCACGAGAATGGGTGAGAAATCCTCACTCCCGTCCCAGTACACCATTGTCATCTCTACTCTATATAGAATTTTCTTTTTCTAATATATATTTTCACTGTTCTAACTTTTTAAAAACATAAAATTAAAAATGGTTAGTAACCATGTTTCATTTTCAGTTTTTTTAAAAACAAAAACAAAAATGAGTTATCAGATATATATATAGTGTTTGTTTTTTAAAAACAGAAAACTAAAAACTAGAAACAGAAAACAAAAAAACCAAAAACCAAAAACAGAAATCGTTACCAAACGGATCCTAAATTTTTCAACACCCATAGGTGAGTAAAGTAATAAAGAGACAAGATGCAAAATACACTCTTAATTTAATATTTATCTTTGTATTTTTTATTAATAAATAAGGTTTAAGTATTTTAATTGGACTATAATTCAATATTTTATGATTACATTGAAGATATAGATAAAGAAGAATTTGTCAAGATGAGCTGCTCATCGATTAAGACAACTGGCTCATTTCCTATCAATTAGAGTTTTCATTTCCTATCAATTAGAGTTTTAATCTTCTATCCCTACATTTGTTTGTACTAAAAAAAAGCTTACCACTTTAGAAGAAAATTTAAGCTTCACAAATTAGTTATTTCATAAGACCTAAATAGATAAGCTAAGGTGCCCACACATTGTATCGACATACATCATATTACACGAATTTTAGTTTATTATGTAAATATTAAAGATTCATTTATCTTCCTATTTATTTATTCAAAGGAAATTTAGTAAGCATTTTTGGCGAAAACACTCACAAGCCGGTAATTGGTGATCTGAAAATGGAAATATTAAAATAAGATACTTAATGAAAGTAGAGTCGTATTCCATGTTTTGATGTGTTTATTTATATTTTGATATTTATTTTATTTTATTATATTAGATTTATTTTTTAATTTGAATTTGAGCTGATTAATGTCTTTCCAATTGCCATATATGTATCACTTTCTAAAGTTATATTCTCAAATTGATTCTTTCATTTTCAATTGAGATGATTGTGGTCTAATTTGTTTTGACATTCCATTTTTTTATCAATCCCATTTTCTTTTTACATTGTGCTGAATAACAAAGACGAGAGTAGCGGAGAGCAAAATTGTTTAATCACTCTCAAAATGTTCGAGCATTGTTCTTGGTGTAATAGTTTTGATTGAGAGAGAAATTTTTATGTAATTTGATAAGGGCATGTTGTAAGAAATCTATCAAGTCTTGGAAAAAGAGGCATCTACCATTAAAGGGCGAGAGAGGAGTAGATCAAGTATTGCGACATGATTTCAGAAGAGAAGAGAGTTATTTGGTGCATAAGCTTATTGATCGTAAAATTGAAGAACTTGAGCGCCTTTGAGTTCTGTAGGGGCATTGAGATTTTGTTTATAGTTGAGTGAATACAAAGAGATTACATTTGTTCGTTGGAAACTAATATATAAGGTAATAGATGGCTAATAATAGGGAGTAACAAATCTAACAAATACATAAAAAAAATATGACCAAATATAATAGATTCCCTAAACAACCTCCCTCGAACTAAGGGAGAGGAGGGCATTAGTTTGGAACACAACTAGCTAAAACAATCCATTGGGAGAGGCTTCTGTTGGAATCTTTGAAGAATTAATGTGTTTTTGCTATTTGATTAATTAAATCAATTGGAGTGATCAATTATGTATATGTTTTGGTACCGAGAGTAATTATAAATTATCCATAGGTAAAATATATAGATATCACAAAATAGTTTTCAAATTGATGGGGGCCAAATTGGAAATAATTAAACTTTGTAACCGACCAATAGTTATTTAGTCGGTTACAGACGAGTTATGGTCCCCCCACATCACGTATGTTCTTCTCTCATATATTAGAGACTGTGGAAATCTAGACTAATTCATGATTGTCTAGACTTGGAAGATCGAACCCACCGGCCACTCAATAACGTTCAATTATGGATCAAGGTACGGTTCCGCTTATTTTGTATATTAATTCTCTTGAATTGAGATGGGAACTCGATTTTAATTTTCCCAACAAGTAGTATCAAAGACCTCCCATTGTTAATTGTTGAGCAATGTTGATGTGGAATCGAAATTACTATACATCATGCACAATTGTCGTCGATTTGATTTTATTATTCTGGATTTTGTGATTTTTTGGATTGGAGGTGCAGTTAATTGTGAATATTGGTAGTTTGGGATCTATTACTCTTCCACTTCCACTTGCATCAGTTAATTGTGAATGTTGGTTTTATTTGTGTTATATAAAAAAAGAAAAAATAATAAATTTTGATTATTTTATTTTATTTAAGAATTCGTGAACTGAATTTTTAATGGTGCATTTTTATTGTACTTTGGTCTTAGATATCGGGTTATGCAACTTATGCACTTATTTTATTATGTGTTTGACTATGTTGTTCTATCATATATATATAATTTTATTTCAGGACTTCATAAATTCAAATTTTGGTAAATTTAATTTTATGGTTAATAAAATTGTGTTAAATATATGATTGAATAATTGAAATTCGATGTCGCAAAAGTGACATCTCTTGTGGAGATTATTCATGAATGTGTTTAATGTTTGAGTGTTTGTATATTTCTGCATATATTAGTCGGCCCAAAGGAAGGTTGATATTTGCATGAATTACATACATTTTTTGTGTTGATAAATGTGTGATAATTACAAGGCTTTTGGGCATGTGAATAATAAATCGATCCAAAGATATTATTTGACGTGGATTTATTGTCAATATTTGATCACTATGCCAAGATTACCACTTACGGTCAATATTACTGTCCATAGACTTTATGTTGATGTTGTGTTAGGTATCTTGTAGAGGGATTAACCATTATTTGAATTTTATGATTATTGTGACTAATTGTTAAATATTAACAATTACTGATGTGACCATTATTGTATATTTAAATTTGTTTTCTTCACAGTTGATATTGCTACAACTTCTGCTATTCTCAACAATATTTCTATTCTTAATGGTTCAAACTTCAAAGATTGGAAAGAAAATATGGTTGCATTTTTAGGCTCATGGATTTGTACCTTGTATTTAGGATAGAGCCACCCTCTCCTCCTTCAGCTGAGAGTTCTCTTAATGATGGAGTCTCTTTGAGAAGTGGTATCACTCAAACCGCTTAAGTCTATTGATCATAAAGCGCGATCTTCCTGATGCATTTAGGGGTGCGTTATTCAAAGGAATAACAAATGCTAAAGATTTCTGGGCTGAAATTGAAAAATATTTTGGTGAAAACTATAGGGTTGAAACAAGTATACTTTTGCAAAGCTTGATTTCAATGAAGTATAAGAGCAAAGATAACGTCAGGGAGCACATTATGGAAATGTCTCATCTTGGATCAAAACTAAAGCCACTTAAGGTTGAGGTATCTGCTGAGTTGCTCGTGCACTTAGTTTTGCTCTCTCTACCTACACAGTTTGACCAAGTTAAGGTCAATTATTTTTGTCAAAAGGGTGAATGGATTATTAATGAGCTCATTTGTTACTGTGTGGAAGAGGAAGAGCGATTACTGGAGCTAAAGATAGGCAATGCTCATTTTGGCAAGCATCACCAAGGACCAAGAAAACAAAATTCTACAGCTTCTAAAGATCCAGTTTCTAAACTTATGTGGACATATAAAGAAGATTTGTACCAAAGTTTCATGGCTAGAGTGTGAAGAAAAGGTACCCCTCTTGTTTGGTCTGTTCTTCAGTAAATCCAACTTCAGTACCTTGAAACATGTGATTGTGAGATTTTGGTGCAATTACTCACATAAGTGTTTCTATCCAGGATTGCCTAAGTTACCGAAAGCAAACTGATGCTGAAATAAACATCTTTGTTGGTGGTGGCAAGTTTGTAGCAATAGAGGTTATAGGCATTTCCGGCTATTCTTAAGTACCTGTTTTTATTTGAATTTTTAAAGACACCTTTGTTGTACTATCTGAGATGAACTTTGGTTTGTATTTTCTATGTTTGTAAATACTGTTATTAAGTATTTTGGTAATAGTTCTTTGTTTAGTCTTTGAATTCAAATATTGTGGGCATGGTTTTCTTGATGCTTTTTGCAACTAGAATAGACCAAAATAAAGTGTTTAGCAACCTAAAGGGTATAAGTTATTATGATCCCACATTTAAGAAATTTTCCTACACAATTTTTCGGATGTTGAGTTTGAGGGGAGAAATAAGGGTAAAAACATTGTCCTTTGAGATGGTCCTTATCAGCAAAATCAACAACCTCAAGAATAAATGTCCTTTGAGATGGTCCACTAGAGGAAGATCAGAAATGTCCATTTTGGATAATTTCATAAACTTTCTTTAGGAACAATGAGAATAATATGTGATAATATAAATGTCATCAAGTTATTATCTCGTTAGGTTTTGAGATAAAAAGTTGTTGATAATTGTGCGTATCACAAGTTCAGTGGGAGTAAGTATAAAGGAGACTAAAATAATTTGTTGACATCCTTGTCACTAAGAAATGAAATTTAGTCTCAGTTAATGCCCGAAAACAATCTTGAAGTTGAGAAAATGGAAAAAGGTTCTCTGTTCATCTGCAAGGAATCTAATGCTCAAGTATGTGTACATATGCGGTACTATTGTATACATTGTTGGGATGTTATGCAGATACTTAAATAACTCTGATAAAGATATTTTTGGTAAGCAGCCAAATGGAGTTGTAAGGTATTTGTAAAGAATATAGAATATATGCTCACATATTAGAGATCGGATCAATTTGAGATCATTAGGTATTTCGACCCTATTTAATGGATGCCAAAATAGTGGTAGATCCACCTCAGGCTGTAATAAATGGTAATCCAATCACATGGAATCTAGCTACAAGTTTTTGTCACATGGCTGCAAATTTTAGAGGGTGTTGAAAGACTACTCGAGTTTATTGTGACAGTAAATAAGTCATATTCGATTAACATTAGGAATTCATAAATTCCTAATTGTGAAGGAAAGAGTGCATAGTAGACATAAATCTATAGAGTATATTGGGACAAGTTCCATAATAGCATATCTGCTTGTAAAAGTATTACCACCCCTAGGCCTTTCATTTAGGGGTGTTATTGGAAATGAGGAAATTATGTTTTAGTGAGAGTTTGTATTGCTCTATGATTGATTTGGACATATTTATTATGTATTTTGGATTCTGATCAGAAATATGGAAATTAAGTTCATTATACTTTGCCTCTTTAGGTTAAAGATTTTGATCTCACTTAAGAAAGTACCCGTTGAAAACAGGCATGTATAGATCACATTTCATGTAATTTTCATGCTATACATCCAATGTTTGATCTATGTCATTTAGTTATGTTGGTATTTGTGACCACTTATGGGTTTAGTTGCGTTTTATTGTAACAAAACCTCTTTTATCCTTACTGACGTAGCTAATCGACAAGATTGTTTAAGTTTACTCCTTTTTACAATAGCAATTTTGGAGCGCATAAAGTCAAACACATTTGTTAAGTTACATATGTGGCCCAGTGGGAGATTGTTAGAATTTTTCAATAATATGGGGCCACACATGTAATTATTTAATGTGTTTTTGCTATTTAAATTAAACCAATGAAGTGATCCAATTATTTATATGTTTGGGTACAAAGGAGTAATTATAAATTATCCATGGTAAAATATATAGATACCACAAAATAGTTTCCAAATTGATGAGGGGCCAAATTGAAAATATTTAAACTTTGTAACGGACCTGTAGTTATTTGGTCGGTTACAGAGGGGTTATGATCCCCAAGTCAGAAAGATCACGTCTGTTCTTCTCTCATCCCTTCAGAGAGAGAAAAGTGCAAAACGCCTTCTTCTTCTTCGTATGGAAATCCAGGCTAATTCGTGATTGTCTAGACTTGGAAGATCGAACCCACCACTCAATAACGTTCAATTATGGATCAAGGTACGCTTCCGCTTATTTGGTATATTAATTCTCTTGAATTGAAATGAGAACTCGATCTATAGCTTTTAAGTTTTGGGTTTTAATTTTCCTAACAGCTTCAAGTTTATAGTGGAGATGTACTAAAGTTGAAGATCTTTCCGGACCACCTTTTCATAGACAAAGTGAAAGTCAATCTTGATGTATTTCGTGCATGCATGAAACACTGGATTGGAAGCAAGAAGGATGATGAAATTATTGTCACAGTTCATGGTGGTTGGTGAGGGTAAGTAAAGATGAAGATCTTTACAATCATGACGAAGGCATAACGGTTCAGCAGTAGTGGGAGCCAAATCTCGATAATTAACTTCAGTTGAGGCATGAGAGACTATGTGTTATCTTTTAGCACACCATGAGATAAGATTGGACCTCAAGGAAACTACAAAACGAGTGATAGTGCGGCAATCAAGATAGTTACCAGCCAAATCAGAGTCCAAGAAGGCATAAAAGTAAAGATAACTAGAGAGAATCATATGCCATAAGAAAAAGTGCCCTAAACATGCCAGATGATGCGTTTTAGAGCAAATAGATGTCTACAGGTTGGTTTGTGCTTAAATTGGCAAGTCTTTTTTCACAGAGAAGGAGATTTTAGGATGAGAGTGATGGGTTTGAATTCCCAACGGAAGCGATTATCGTTTGGTTCGATTTTCCTTTTGAAATTTAAAACACAGAAAAGTAAAGAACAAGGGATTGGGTATTATCTTTGAAGAATCTTTTCTTCACGTTAACCCAAACAACACCTCCACTCAATCTTACTTACTATGACTCCAACGAGAATATGGTTGGTGGGAACCAAAAGGGATTGAGAGATGGAGAGAAATTTCGAGAGAATTCTGTAACCTTCTTCTTCAGGTGAAGTAGTCAAACTGCAAAACTGGTTTCTGCCAGTTTTAACGAAGAGTGATATGGGGAGTTACCCCACGTCACCACTTCCCACACCCGTGCAATGTTGCAGGGAAGTTTTAATTAAATGTAAAATTAATTAATTAATGTAATTAATAATTAATAATTAAATATAAATATTAATTAAATAAATAATTAACAATTAATTATTTAACCTTTAATTAAATATCACATATTTAATTAAAACGTATATATTTAAATCATATTCAAAAACACCTCTCTTGTATAATCTGTAGATTTAATGTACATCATATGCACATCAATTTTAAACTGTAATTTTAATATGAATCCAATTCATAATTATTATTTGAATCTTACTCAAATATTTCTCTCATAACATATAATTTTGATTTCAAATTTTTATCCAAAATTAATAATATATATTTATATAATGTATCAATATACATTATATACATTCCCTATTTTGAACAAAATTTTGATCCTCGTTTTACTCGTTGTGAGCTATTACAGATCAGAAGCTCCAACGATACGAGGTTAATCGATTAAACTCATTAACCAAATTAACCAACATTCGTTAACTGTAGATCATTCTACTAAAGATCTGCAGCTGCATTCTTCTCACTGCAAAATATTTTGTGTCCACGGAAATTGACCATTGGGAGCAAGTCAATGGTAGTGTTTGTAACTTTAGTTGGGTCAATATCGTTTTACCCTGAGTTACATCTTGGACCTTAAATACCACTTCTCCTCTAATGAACAACCTGTTTATGGTCCGACCATTTAACAAAAGCCCCTCCCAGGCCGGTGAGAGGGTGAGCCCCTTGTTCAAGTCCCAGAGTCAGTACTTAAGGTAACACAAATCTACTCTCATAAAGTTGGGAATGAGTGAATTCCATCATGTGTAGTTATGTTCCCAACTCCCCACTCGATCTTGTCCCCAAAATGGTAGGAATGTTGAGTCGGCGACTCGGGTCACTCTCACCCATACAGATCAAAGGATGAGCCCTCATAGCCAGGAGTCCATAACTCACTCAAAATTGAAAATAAGTTGTTTGATCATCCTATGAAATAACAATCTATTAGTCAATGATGTTACATCTAAAAATTGGCTATTTTGCGACCCGATCTTATATAAACTCATTGTATATGATACCCCACTTATAGAGAGGAGGTGAGATATTGGAGAGCACCTATCGTTTGTCAAAATAAAAGAGAGTCAATTGGTGAGCAATCAGCAGAGGGAACGTCAGTCTTCTTTAATGGCTAAGGCGAATGGCAAGAATTAGCATTGAACATCCCAAAAAATCATAGAATATCAAAAGCATATTTGCCCTAAATGAGAAACAGACCTAAGCCACATGGAGCCAGTTCAAGTCCAAGAAAATAGCGAAGAGCACCAAAATCTATCATCTCTCAATACGAGATTGCAACTGAGAAATGAAGTTATTAACATAAGTAGAGTCATTTTTAGTAATCGGAATATCATCGACATATAAGATTAAACATGTAATGGAGGAGTCAATGCATCGAACAAATATGGATGAAGCCAAAGACGATTGATAGTCAAAGATGGATGTAATATGAGAGGTGAAATATTCAAACCAAACGTGATGAGCCTATTTAAGCTCATACAATGATTTGTGCAACTTGCAGACATAACTAGGGTGTTTAGAGTCAAGAAAGCTAGAATTTTGCGACGTAAATACTTATTTGGATAGATGTCCATGGAGAAATTTATTCTTAACGTCAAGCTGACAGAGGCTAGCAGAACTTAATAGAGAGAGCTAGAACAATTCTAGTAATGAGTTTCTTGACAACTGGATTGAAGGTTTTGTCAGAGTAAACCTCATGTTCCTGACAAAAGCCTTTGGCCACGAGGAAAGCCTTATAACCAGCAATAATCCATAATGATGTCATTTGACCCACTAAACCTATTTACAACCTACCACATTTTTGCTAGAATATGGGAGGGAAATGGGGAATCATGTATGCTGACACTGAAGGACCTCAAATTCCTCAACCATAGCAGATTGCCATTGAGGACTCTTTGAAGCCTCGGTGTAGGATTTTAGTTCAAGGAAGGAGTGGTGCTAAGGCTAGGAAAGCTTTGGGCTTAAAGATGCCAAACTTTGGTGATCATGGCGTGAGAAATTTTGGTGTGGGTAGTTTGCAAGAAGGTAATCTAGGTGAAGGTAGGGCATAGGTCGCGTGTGCAATCAAGGAGGGGCTGATTTTGGTAGATGGGTTATGGGGAGAGTGAGCAAGGATGAGGGAGGAGCTGCAAAGGCGGTGGAGCAACATTCGAATTATGAAGCAGAGACGTGTGCAAGGTTCAGTTTAAGGAAAGAGATGGTCAATGGGGCTAGGCTGATTTTTGGAGGTGGGCTGGTTGGGTTAGGCGAAGGGGGAATGACAATTGGCAAGGATAGATCCAGAGGCACGTTAACTACAGTGGAAGGAGGTGTGAAGACAGGAAACGGGATAGTGACGGTGGTGGGTGAAGAAGATAGGGAATGTGAGGGATGAGGTGAAGAGAAGTTAGTACTAGAGAAGGGAAAACGCTCTCATCAAATACAACATGTCGAGTAATATAAAATTTTTCAGTTTTTGGGTTCAAAACAAATGTAGCCTTTATAATCAAGATGATAGCCAATAAAAACACATTAAACGGTGGGGTTGGAGTTTGCGATCAGAGTAGGGTCGTAAAACGGGTGGCATGCACGAGAAAAGATGTGAAGATGATCATAATGTGGTTAAAAAATAAAATAATTTTCCAAAGGGAGAAACAAACTTAAGAGTAGGGGATGACATTCTACTAATCAAGAAAACAATAGTAGCAACGGTATAGTACTAAAATTTAAGAGGGACAGATGACTTGGAAAGAAGAGATAAAGGCAGTTTCAATAATATGACCATGCTTACGTTCAATAACGTCGTTTTGTTCCCGAGTGCAAGGACAAATCTTTTTTTATGAAAGATGCCATTAGAGTTAAAATAATAATAATAAAGATAGGGAGCGGTTTACAAAATCACCACCATTATCACTCTGAAATCTTTTAAATGTCGGTCGAGAAGATTTTTTAACATATGGTTTAAATTTTCTTTTCCTATTTTCTTCCACCTCGATGAGGTACCACATCTCGAGAGAGATTGCAAGTTCCAAACTGTGAATAATATATGTTGTAGTACGATTTCCTTACTATACTAAGTAGAGTTGTTTGTATTCTTGTATCTCTCTGATTATGTTAGAGTTTCCTTGCTATGGTATGATTTGGAAAATATATGAGATATTTGTTTGGCTCTACTTGTAGTTAATTTATGTTTTTAGTTAGATTGTGAACGTTTAGCAATAAGGAGTAATTATGGCGCAGTCAATCTCCCCCATTGCCATTTTACTAATACAAATTTTCTTTTGCGATCGCTTTCTGCGTTCTAACATAACTCGTTCTTAAGACCTTTCGTTATTTCAAGTTTATTTTCATGCTTGTTTGTCTAAATTGCTGTTAACCTTAATTAATATTCCTAATTATTAAAGTTTGGAATTATTGGTGGTTCTTAAGTGAATTTTGAAACATTAATATTCAATACCCATATTGTTTCATGGCTACAACTTTTCTTAGTGCACACTTGCACCTACTTTAGCACATGAGTTCTTGAGATAACAGTGAATTGATGTGCTCTTCTAGAACTTTTGAACTCAATTGGAAATAAACAGAGAAAGAAATAGAGATGATAAACTTGCCTTTTAATCTAATAATTTTAGTATATTTATGAAAAAAATGGCATAGAATTCTAAGGC
Source organism: Momordica charantia (assembly GCF_013281855.1). Taxonomy (NCBI): domain Eukaryota; kingdom Viridiplantae; phylum Streptophyta; class Magnoliopsida; order Cucurbitales; family Cucurbitaceae; genus Momordica; species Momordica charantia. Next base: position 9,775,593 of record NW_028275162.1, read on the forward strand.
TTCTAAAAATTTTCAAAAGAATAATATTGACTTTCAACAAAATGAAAGAAAAAAGGAATACAATGTAATGTAGGGAATGTGATGATTATGGTCATATTCAAAATGTGCCAACCTTTTGAAAGCGATGAAGATTCAAATCCAAGAAGAATCTATAATCGGTAATGTAGTTCTTATTGCATCTTTTATTACTAAGTTCTATGAGTCTATAGAACTTGCAAGATAATATGGAAAATATTGTTACTCGGAAGATTATTATGATGGTGAAGAATAGAATCAGAACTTAGACGAAGATTCTATCAAAGAAGCTTATAAAATTATGTAAATTGAATGGTTAAAGATTTGTATAGCCAATAAAACTCGACAAAATAATCAAAGGATTTAGAAGTTGAAATTGAGAAATGAAATAAAGTGCTTATTCAAAATGACAAGCAAATTGAGAAAATTAAAATTGAATTTAGTACTTCTAAATTAAACTATATTTTGAGCACAAGAAAATCCTCGTGCATACAAAAAAAAAGTTTCGGATACAAGGGAGGAGGGAGAAGTTTGAAAGGCCTAAAATTTTTGGAAAGACACGAAACGTAAGTGCAGCACTAGATGATTCCTTAAAGTTCGTTTGGTAACATTTCCGTTTTTTGTTTCTCGTTTCCACTGGTCGGTCGGGGACCGGCTCGGGTCGCCGAGCGCCGACTCCCTTTCCTGGTTCGCGCCTTCTCTTGGTTTTTCCTTCGGTCTTCTATTGCCTAGCTAGATCTCGTTTTATCTCCCTATGACAAAGGTGATTTTGGCCTAATTTATTTTTACATTCCTTTTCTATCAATCCTATTTCTTTTATGTTATGTCCTTGGAGTATAGGAAAAAAGGGAGATTATTAGAGAGGAAAGTTGTTTATTCACCCTTTGTTCAAGCATGGTTCTTGCTGTAATGGTTTGGAGAGAGAAATTTTTATATGTAATTTTGACAAGTGTAATTCTGTGCGTTATTTTCATTTGATTTCTCTCAAGTCTTCGGGAGATCGAAGGTTTACCCACCGTTGAAAGTTCAAGTGGTGGTCTACAATACAGAGGGAGTTTGTGTTTGAAAAAATTGAATCAAAGGAAGAATCAATCAAATATTGCGGCATGATTTAAGAAGAAAGTTATTTTACGCGCATGTAAATATTGATCGTAAATTGCACTAACTTTTAATCATGTGATTAATTGAATTATTACACCATTTATTTATTGATGTTTAATTATTAATTAGCTGATTATCAATCAGAATTTTGAATCCGTAAATGCTAAAATATTTTAATAATCGGTGGTAAAGTAGCATAATTAATTACCGTTAGATATTTTATTACACTATAAAAGTATGTAATCTAGTTTAAATGAATCGAACATTTTTTACTTGTAGGCTATAATTCATCGTCTATCAAGATTTTAATGTCGTTGATAAATTAAATCTTCAGAGCTTCTCTAAGATTTTTGTGAACGAGAAAAATAGTTAATAGATATGCCTTGATTATTGAAAAATAAGAAATGATAGATTGTTTGGGGTTCCAAACAAATATAATCAATTTAGGAACGGATCAAGAAAGCTAATGTGTGAATCAATTTTCAATCTCTAGAATGACTAATAAAACTATATTTTTAGTTTTTTTTTTTATCACAACGCATGGGGATGAAGATTTAAACTAACAATTTTTTCTTCGGATATAAGTGTCTTTAACTAATTGAACTATCCACAAATTCTAACACCCCCAATATTAATATTTTTTAATAAATAAATGAAACAAATCATTGTAAATTGAGATTAGTACCTTGATAGGCTATTTAGAGATCATAATTACATAAAATGATTGAATGTATAAAATTTAAACTTTTGTTATGAAACAACTCAATTTAAGATGGTACCCATCGTCCAATTTACTAGTATACCCTTTTGTATGTATGCTTCAATATTAATTAATTTTTAAAATCTAAAATTAGTAAATTGGGAGGTTACAATTTAAATCCACAAAATTTTGCCTGATTAAGACTTTTCAAAAGTAAAAAAATACCAAATCCCAAAATACTAACCAAATTCCCAAAATCTTCCATAATTGAAAAAATTTGAAAACCCCTCATTCTCCGATTTTTCCTTCCACTCTTGTTCGAAGACTGCTCCGTTCCGGCCGTTGCGCTCCTCCGTTCCGGCCGTCTACACTCCTTCATCTTCGGCCATCTGCGTTCCTTCATCTCCGGCCGTCTGCGCTCCTTCTCTCCGACTTTTCTTCTTCGTCTCCGACCGTCTGCGTTCCTCCATCTCCGGCTTCGTCAACGTACTTCGTCTCCGATCGTCGTCTCCATTATTCTTCATCATCGGAGCAGTTCTATATTCTTCCTCTCTCGTTCGATTTCCGTCCGCTCCTTCGTCTCCATCCGCCGTCTGCACTCCTTCGTCTCCATTCGCCGTTTGCGCTCCTTCGTCTTCGTTCGTCGTCTCCTTCATCTCGCCGATTGGAAAGTAGGTTTATCTCACCATGATATATTTTTCATTCCAATATATCCTCCAAGTTTTTTTTTTATTTCAGATTTGAACAATGTTGAAAACTCATTGTTTTTTTTTGTACTGTTAAACTCCTTCCATACACATATATATTCAATGATTTTTTTTTCAATTTATGATTTTGTATAGTTTAACGCTCTATTTTTGTACGCACCTAGATTTTAGTAGTGCAAAATGTAGGTGTGAATTAGTGTATATCTAGGGACATATCTTATAGTGAGTTTGATTTCATCGCTTTGTCATCAGTATATATGAGGATATATCTTATAGTGTATACATTTAGTTCCATAATATTTATAGAAATACAAATCATTGACATTGATATCTAATTATTCTCTATAAAGTTTGAATAATACATAGTTTGTAAGTTATAAAACAATATTAATAGGTATATAAATTATATTAACTGTATCCATAATAATATTTGAATTCAAAAGTTTTCACGGTATATACGTTATATCATAAAAATATACAAATGAATACTTAATTGTTAATATTCTATAATAATATGTGATATGTAAATTAGATCTTACTTAAAAGACGTATATACATAATGTTAATTACATCGTGTGAATAATAGTAGATTTCAAAAGTACAAGTAGAATATATGTTATAACCGTATATTATATGTATGAGAATATATGAGAATATATCGTATATGAGAATATATTGACTGAAGCAGCATATATTGTAAATATTAGAATATATTGTATATGTGGTATATATCTTATACATAATTCTAGCTATTTTATTTACCTATGAGACCATCATGGATTTGTGAAAGGAAACCCCTAAAGTTGATAGTGTGGTTGGCTCCAATGTAATTTAATCAAACAATTTCAAAATGGAGTGGTCAATTGCGTGTGAACTTCACACAGAAAAAATCATATGAAAAAATATTGTTGGATCAAAATTGGATATTTTTTTAATTAATAATAATGGTAAATTATAGGAAAAAATCTTTTTTGAAGCAGTGAATTAAGAGATTAATGTTGAAAATTTATATGGGTTCCACAATTAAAGAAATATGATTAAATTTATGGAATTAAATATTTTAAATTTCAAAATAATAAAAAACTAAAATGAAAGTGTATATAATAAATAAGGGTAAAATCGGTATTTAAAAAAAATCCTAGCTGGAGAAATCTAAAACTGTAAAATTGGGAAACTTTAGACATTTATGTAAATAAGTTTCTAAAACAGACATTATCTCTTGTAAATTCCACCCAATATGTTGCTACTGTAATCTAAAACTATTTTTCAAATAGGAATTATTACTCGTTGAATCCAACACCCATCATAAAGTATGAATTAAAAATTAACTTTAACGTGACCATGCCATAAACTTTTCGATTTTGTGGTTAGTCACTAGTTCGACTTTGTTCTAATTTTCAAGTCCATAAGTAAGGCGGTGATATAGCCGTACCTAATTTTTTGAATTGAAATATTGATTTACCCTATTGGAGTTGTTTTACACAAGAGGAGAAGGGCCATTGACTAGTTATTTTCATATCTAAATCTAATTCTCAGAGTAGTTTCGGGATAGATCCTAAGATCACAATCAAAGGGAAGATATTGATAAATGAAAAGATTCCTTAGTGAATTTTTAATTTATATTATAACTGAATAGAAATATTATTTTTCTAATTAAAAGAAACTTATCGAGCACTCGAAGAAATTATTCAAAGCTTTGTATATATTACCCATGGAATTTAAGGATTTTTAATCCAGAACACATTATGATTTTATCCATGATGAGCTTGAGAACATGAAGCCAAGCATGCTAGGAAAAGAGAACACATGAAGGTAAAGGCTTGTGAATTAAATGAAAGAACACTACCAGAATTTCAGGTGTTGGCGATGCAAGAATTCGTCGTCGAAAGCAAAATTTTCGTCATCAAAGGTCTTGGGCGACGAAATTAGTTCGTCGCCCAAGTCGTTGCTGTAGGACTGTCGCCAAATGTTTTCAACGACAAAAGTCAATTTTCGTTGCCGAAAATGTCTTCGACGACGACTAAAATTTCGTCGCCGATGAGAACTTCGACGACGAAATACAGCGACGAGACTTGTTTCGTCGCTGATAATACTTTCAGCGACGAAAAACAAATTTCGTTGCTGAAGAAAGCTTTGGCAACAAAATGGTTATTTCATCGCTAAAGCTATCTTTGGCAGGGTACAATCACGCCTTTTTTCTTTTTTTTTTCTTCCCTTTTCTTCCTGTATAAATACGAAATTTCCATAACACCTTGACCAAGAACCAAATTTCATTGAAAAAGTCATAATATTAAAACATACATTTGTTTTACAACCGTACAAATTTAATGACATACTCTAAAATTTCCCAAACTTAAACAATTTAAACATATGCTAAACGATTACATCTTATAAAGTTTGTTCATAAAATTTGATCAAATTTCCAAAATATTTCTATAGAGAGATCCAACAAACCTGAAAAAACAAAAAACAAATAAACTTATATTAGCAAAATAATTTATCTATTTCTTAAAACTAATTTGAAAGTCATAAAAATATCTAACTCACCACAGATGTATGTTTTTAACTCAAACTAGCATTGAAAAGTTAACAAACTTTTATCCTAACTCACTTTACATGTCATACGAACTCAAACGACGAAGTATTTAAACTTCTTATGTCATGAACTCAAAATAAGCATTTCACAAACTAAAAGAAAAGTATAAGAGCATCCCCACCACCAAACACTATCTTTCAAAGTCAATAAACTAAAAGAAGAAAAATATAAGAGCACCCCTCCCCAACAATTTCCTTTGTACAAGAACATCCATCCCCCAACCCATGTTTCAAAAGGGCATCCAAATCAACTCGGATGCCTTTCAAATAGGCATCCTAGGATATACGAACATCTCAAAGATACCTGGGTATCTTACATTACCACAAAACAAACATGGAAATCCAAATATCCGTCTCACGAGAATCTTGGATTCCCACGAAACAAACGGCCCCTTAATTAAAACCGTCGACGATATCAACTTCCCCTCGACTATTTTCTGAAAATAGTCGGGAGTTGTAAGATTTAAAAAAATTAAAACATATACCCGACGGTTTACTCAAAAAGTCAACTTCTCCCAAGTATTATTTAAAATGGTTGAGAATATTAACTTCTCCCGACTACTCTTTAAACATAGTCGGGAGATATATTATTTAAAAAATATTAAAAACAATATTTGATACAGTCAGGATAAGTATACCTTTGCCAACTCTTTTAAGAAACAGTTGGAGAAGGTCTCGACTGTTTACATTTGGTCGGAAGAGACATCTTTGCCCAACAACTATTTATGCATCAAGCTTATAATTCTTATAGTGGGACTACAAACACTCTCATGATTCTTCATGTCCACTAGTTAGGCGACGTCTTAGACAATATCCTGGCTCGTGCCAGGATTAGTTGCATGGTGTTAGTGCCTCCCTTTGTTGGTTGTCTTACAGATCATTCAAATGTTGGTAAATACTTCGATCTGATGCGCTCGGCCTCCTCTTACTTATTTGACCGAGGACTAATCTGTGTGGCCGATTGGGAACGCAAATGCATACCTCCTCAGAATTACCCGATAGCAAAGATCGAAATAGACTCTTATTAATTTGATGACAAATCAAGTTTAAATATTCTTAGCTAAGACATGCATTGCAAGACTAAAACAAGAATTGTATAAATGACTCAATGCTTTCAGCAATTTTAAGGAGAAAACTCTCGCAAGTTATAAGATTCGCATCCCCACCCTATATATTAGTGGATGTTCTAAAAATAGACTTAAACATCAGGATGCTAGAGAGATGGTATAACAGTTCAATTATCAATATATTTTTCACCGTGTTCATTGAAAACTTTGTGTAATGTGTATTGTTGTTTATTATTGAAGGAAACATGCAAGTTTGAGGAAAAATAAAATAATAAAAGTACCCCTTTCACAATTACATTAGGAGAGAAAGAAGCTTTTCAAACAGTTCAAGGCAATGAACAGTTTTTGCTTGCCCATTTTAAAATTACACCTTTTTATTTTTATTCATTCAAATCATTTTCTTTTTTACGGCAGTAAACAGACAAAAGAAGCATTTATTTTGGGCACGTCAATTTTTGTCTCGACGTTCATTTGAGCTTGTTGAACTCTGATATTATATTAATATTTATATTAATATTTATGGAGTTTTATCTCAAAATCAAATCACAAGGAGTGGAGTAACCAAATATATTAGAAACTTTTGTTAGCTCTTTTATTTTTTCAACGTGGGATCCCTTAACATCAAGAGTCAATCTTGACGATCAGATGGACATATCGAGTAGCAACGGCCGAAGCTAAAACTGTCTTTAGTGGCCCTTCTGCTTGTTCCACTTCATACAACGAACATTGGCAGATTCTTCAAAACAATTAGATAAACATTATCTTGATTGTCTTCAATAATTGTCATTATTTTTATTCTAAGTTGTTCTAAATAGATACTGTGGCTTCAAGTATATACGATATTAATCTAGTGATAGGGACACATGTATTAGAGCCACATATGTAGATAAGGCCAAAAAGATTAATTTTGTAAAGTTTAAAGAGAAATAGATATATTTCCCAAATGAATTATTATTGAAAATTTATAGACCAAAATGAAATTTCAAATCTTATTTCTATTAAATAAAATAAACCTAAAAATTAAGAATCCTTCCATAGAAGAAATGAAAAAGTATATATTAGCAAAGCAAAAGTCACACTTAAGAGAAAAACTCTAGTGCATGGGTGAAACGGGTCATTAAAAGTGAGGTTAAATAAAGGATGTGGATTAAACCACCTGAATTAAGTTGATCGAGTCATACACAGACCTGAATCGACCAAACCGGGTTAAACTGATCCACTTGAGCCCAAAGAAACTGATCCTATAAATAAGAGGAGAGACTTGGGATGCGAGATACGTTTGACAATCCTACTTTTTACATCTCTCAACTAAATTTTTGGTCTAACTTAGACATCTGATGAAATAAGGTTGGACTGGTCACTAATATTTTTTTTTCCTTCTTAACATTAAATATGAAAATGGGAAATCAACCCCTTGTGCACATCATTTTACATCATTAATTACTCGTTGAAGTAACAAGTAAGATCCACATTTAAGTAATAATATTAGTGGAAAAAAGATTCATTATAATACTCGAAGTTTAGACACGTATTTTATTTTTTTAAAACTTCAATAACGAACTTTATTTTATTTTTATTTTATTTTAAGAACTAACTTTAAAAATTTAGGCATTAGGCAATATCAATGAAAAAAATAGATGCTAGGGGAGGACAGGCATTATGGAAATATGGAACTTTTCCATTAAATGAGACAAGGACGCAATATTCAGACAAGAAGACGGTTGAATTGGAAAAGTTAATTAATGAGTACATGCCACCATTACAATAATATAACCTCCGAGTATTAAATTTTCGATAACATTTTCGTATGTTTATAGGTTCTACATCGATGCAAGTGAATCGACAGTTCCATATAATATCGCAAAAAAATCAATAAAATATAAAAATTATGAACATAATATCAACAATAAGAACATATTGTTAATATAATTTTGATATGACCTTTTGATCAGAGATAGGTATTTTAACCACGACATTTATGTTACGAATTATTTATCTTTATATTTTTTTCCAAAAATATTTATTGACATCGGTATTTTCATAAAATTGAAAGTTGAACATTTATATCGCATGGTTGAACATAGCCACGTCACTTGTTTCACATAAATAATCCAACATGCGAATTTCAGGTGTCCAATTCCAAGTGGTCCATGTGCGTCCATGCCTTTCCCATCCCCTATCTTTCTCATTTCGCTACATTTTCACATTAATAAAGGGGAAAAAATATGTAACATTACTATAGTACTACATGTCATTCCTAACTATAATAAATTAATAGTATGGACCTTGAAGGATGAAATAGTATGTTCTTTATTATGGAGGTGAATATTAATGGAGGAAAGTATATTAAAATTACACAGAAAAATGGACGAAAAAGCTAGTATATTGTAGTAATATATATACCGTCATTTGACAACTTGAACTTAGTTCAACTGGTTGAGACATTTATTTTCAACTAAAAGAGAGTGAGTTCGAAACTCCACCACCCAATATTGCTGTATTAGAAAAAAAAAATTATTATGCACCATCCTTTTCAGCCAAACTAAACAAATAAAACAATGATAAACTCTATATTATAACCATGATTTTGGTGATTAGATAAATATGGAGGAAATAGGGTATAATATATTAACGCATTCTCTTTAGCTAAAATGAAAAGATTTTTTTTCCATATATATTAAAGTTCATACCGATTTGTACACATCTCAACTAAAATAAAAGAATTAGATAATATTGGTATGTTTTTTATTATGTGGGCCGATATTATGGAAAATAGCAAATTGTACTAAATATTACTTTAAAAAGGGAGAAATCTAGTATGATTGTACTATTACATACTACGAGGCTTAAATTTAAATAAATGATGCAATAGTGAGAGTTGCACATTAATACAACAATACATTTACTACTTTTGTTGTTAGGTATTAATAAAAAGGAGCATGTAATATAATAATATTTGAATATTAACTGTAAAGAGAGAGATATAGAATTAAAAGCAAATATATACGTATTTTTTTAGTTCAACCATGCTAGATGTGAGAGATTGAACCTTCCATTTTTAAGATTGGTAATTATTATAGATAAAGCAAAGCAAGTCTAAAACCCGACCAATTAAACCAAACTTGAATATCAAATGGGTATCCGATAACTTAGAAGGCCAAGATCGAAAAAGAAGAACCGACCCAAGAACCAAGAACAAAGGCCAATTGGTGGATTGACTGGTTGGCTCGACCAAGCCATGGTCGAGCCGACTACAAAGCCAACTAGATCCAATGTTGGCTGGTTGGCTCGGCCTTGAAGCCAACCTTTATCGGCTCGGCCTAACTCTCAAGCCAACCTAGTCGTCTCGGCCAAGCCTTGCATCCAATCTGGTCAGCTCAACTGATCAACTACAGGGCTGGTTGGCTCGACCAACCATGTGCCAATCGATCCAATCTGTTCAATTTGGCTAGAAAGTTGTCTTCACTTGGTTAGTTGACTTGTGCTGGTCGAGCTGGTAACTCGATCGATTGTCATCTAGATAGTCACAGATAAGTCATGGGCCATAGAGTCTATACGAACCCAAAAGAAGCCCGCCACAGAGGAAGATCTCGATATCTACCAAAGTCGAATTGTCCATATATAAAGAATTAGAAAGAAGAAAATATTCTATTGACTCTAAGTTTCCTATCGATTATAGATCTTCTATTGACTCCAGGTTTCCTATCGATTATAGATTGTTTTCCATCTATAACTAAAGAGACAAACCTCATGATCAAGATACGCTAAGAAACCCTACTTTTATCTATGCTTCACACGAAATTCAATTATGACTTTTAGACATTGTAGTGTGTGTGGATAGTATCAAACTGATGGGTTATTTTGTTTGTTTTTCAAGTCATCCATTCTTCAAATTAGTAATATAATTGAACTAATTACATGGTGATTTTTAATAGAGAAAGTATGCACATATTTCCTCCATTTTTAACAAAAAATCAAGTATTCTTCTAGTACCTATTTCCTCCATTTTTACTTATGTATATAATTAAGACCACTTGTTTTTATTCTTTTTTTAGTTCATTCCGTATTTAAACATTTACATACCTATAATATATTTAACTAATTTTTTTCTTTTTTTGAAGAATATATTTAATTAATTGAGCTATAATGAAATTAATCAATAATATTAAGACCATTAATCTGACACAACACAAATAGTATAATTGCTTCTTAAATTGTGGGCTTACCACATTTGAATCAATTATTAGAACTAATTCTAACTACTCTTTTCTCTAGACGATGTTAGCTTGTTTTCAGATCTATTTAGTTTCTAAAATATAATAACTACAACAATAGTACAAAAGTTTATGTATTTATATAGCATTAGGTTTAAATATTTAACAAATAGTATAATTTGTAAACTTTTTATTATTATTTTTTAAGTTCGGTTAATGTAGGTGGGAAATTCGAACTCATTATCTATTAGTTAAGGATAGGTCCAATTATCGCTGAGTGAAGTTCTATCGACATATAATTTACAAACTTATATAATTACATGAAACCAACTAAAAATTATTCCACGACACTTTTTTAAAAAATGAAAAGATAATATTTTTACAAATACATGTTTATTTGGTGACATTTAGTATAATTTCCAATTAATAAATCTCGAGAGAGATGATAGAAAACTATTAATAATGAAATAATTACACTTCCAACGGCAATAATTAGATCAATTATTTTGTTAATTAATATCACGTGTTTATGTGTTTAAGGTAGTTCGTTTTACAACATTAATGTTTCTACAACACCATTATGATAGAAATTTATTTCTGAAAAAATTAAAGTATGGACAAAATAATTTTATTGTCATAATAACTCTTTTCCTGGGTTAATTTTAAGAATAATTTAGTTTTAAGAATAAATTTAAAAAATAATGTTGACATCAAATAATAACAAAATAAATGTCATTTAAATAAACAATTTCAAAAGTAAGTTAGCTATGATATTGGTAAGAATCGGGTACAATAAATACGGTTTTTGTGTCAATCATGTGGAAGGAGAGTGGTCATTCAGCACGGAAGTCACGTACATTATACGCATCATCAGTGAAAATGGGGGGGGGGGGCTGTTTTAGATGACACGGGCAAACCGACATCATTTATGTCATTTTCTTTTTATATATAAAAGAAACATTATTTAAAAACAAATCTCTCATTTATTATAGCATTTTTCAATTTTTATCTAAATGTACCCATTTATTGGATTTTCTTAATTATCCTTTACAATAATAGTACTGAAACATGACAGAGAAATTATTCAAGCTTTTAATCTACGTTTTCCAAAATTTTTTTATACACAGGACATATTGGGTTTTTGGCAAAATATTGGAATGCTAGTTGTCCCTAGGAGAATATAAAGATTGTCTCCAAGTACTAGAAATTGTCTTACATCGGAAAAGTACACGGAGAGAGTGTGCTCCAAGTGCTATAAAACGAGTTTATGGCCTTGAGTTTTATTCATCTAAATTGAAATACTTTTAAGCCTACTATATCAACTATAGTTACCTGAGTAGTATTTGACTTGAGAGAGTGTTTCGTGTAATTTGGGTCGAGGAGAGAAATTTGAGTGATTGTAATAATCTTTCTTCACAGAGTGGATTTATCTTTATCGACCGTGGTTTTTATGCGGTATGGAGTTTTTCACACTAATTATTGTGTTTCTTTATTTTATTGTTTTCTTTAAATTTCTCAATTATTTTCTACTTATTCCTCTACTAGAAGTAGAAGATTTTTTCCCATTAAGTGGTATCAAAGCTCTAGGTTTGTAATTTCTAGAATTTCTGAGTATGTTTTATGGTTTCAACATTGTCTAAACTTCCACATCAGAAAATATTTCTCTAAACAAGCGACGGTTCTGTGAATAATGTGGGTTGTTCACTATTTGCAGATTCGCTAGGAGTGTGTAGTAGATTTATGTCATTCTTAATGAGTCCAGCAAAGATTGTCATGGAGAAATTTGACGGGAGGATCAACTTCGACTTGTGGTAAGTGCAAGTCAAGGATACGCTGATATAATCTGGGTTACATAAGGGATTGAAGGGAAGACCGAGTGAAGGTGCTTCTGAAAAGCTAAGTACGGTGATGGTGGTCCAATAAAGTCCAGTAGTGGTTCTGGCAGAGGTTCTAAGAAGTCCAACATGCGTGATGAAGATTGGGAGGAAATGGATTTTAGGGTTGCAAGCACGATATAAATAGGTTTAGCTAAGAATTTGTCTTGTGAATATGCATGGAATTTCGATAGCCAAATAACTTTAGGAAAAGCTCGAAGCGTTGTATTAGGCAAAAGACATCTCAAATTGGTTGTACCTGAATGAGTAGTTTCACACGTTGAAAATGGAGGAAGGTACAAAACTTTAAGATCATTTGAGTAATCTCAATAGCATCATCTTTGAGTTGAAGGCAATCGAAGTGAAGATAGATGATGAAGATAAGGAACTTAGGCTTACCTTATCACTTCTACCTTCTTATGAACTCATGAAGCCGATCTTGATGTATTAGAAGGATACTTTGAATTTTGCCGAGACTACTAGTAAATTGTTGTCGAGGAATGAAGGTTGAAGAGTGAAAGACGTACTTCACATGAAGATTCAGCACTGGTAGGTAGCAATTGGAAGAAGAAGAAAGACTCTGTATAAAAGAAAGCTTGTTTCTGGGGATGCGGACAATCTGGGCATATGAAGAAAGATTGTCCTGACAAAGCTGGTCCGTCAAAGGGCTCTAAGCTGGATGCTAATAGTGTTTCTCTCGTAAGGGGAGATGATGATTAGATCCTATAAAGAGAGAGAATTCATCCTCATGGTATGTCCACTTTACCATTATAAACGATGTGATGTTAGCAATTCCACAAGTTTACACTTGGGCAATGACTTAGCGGTTATGCAAGGTGCGTGTGGTTGAAGTTATGTCGATTGCTGAAAAACTTCCAAATGAACCAAGTAGGCGGAAGTTGCACCATTAATTTCAGCAAGATTTATTGACATGTGACGATGAAGAAAAATCTTGGAAGGTGACATTCCATGTGATCTACTTTTACGGTGGAGTAGGCTGTAGTTGTCTAAATTGAGGATTATAATTGTCGGTAAAGACAATAAGTGCAACAGAAGCTGTGAATTTTTCAATATCTTGTCAAGTTAGAATTTGTTGGGTTTTGACAAGATATTGGAATCCAAGTTGTCCGAAATTGGAAGAGTACAAGGAGTGAGAGTGCTCCAAGTGCTATAGATGGAGCTTATGGCTTTGGGTTTTATTCGTCCAAATTAAAATACTTTAAACCTGGTATTCCAGTTCTAGTTAACTGAACGGTATTTGCTTTGAGAGAGTATTTTGTGTAATTATAGTCGGGTAGAGAAATCTTCGTGATTGTAATAATTTTTCACGTAGTTCATTTTTCCTTGTGGGCCGTGGTTTTTTCTCAAGTTTGGAGTTTTATACGTTAATTCTTGTATTTTTTTATTTTATTGCTGTTGTTTAAATTTCTTAGTTATTTTATGTTTATTCTTGCCGTAGAAGAAGATGATTTTTTCCAAAAGACACTTTCACCCTGTCAATGTTTCTCATTACCTTTTTTCTCTAATTAATATATCGAGAGAAATTATATTATAATAATAGTCTAAAATTTATTTTAGATATTATTTTCGTTGATGTTGAAATCCAAACTCAATAGTAGTGTAATGCTCTACCTGATGCACTCTAAAGCTTAAGTCAGTATTGGTTCGGATGAGATAGAAAGAGAGCTTAGAGATCGGTGCAAGAAATTACATACCTTTACAAGGGTATTTCTCCCTATTTAATCAAATAATGATTTAGGTAACTATATCTAAGAAGATTTTGGTCATACCATCTGCTGTTGGATTATGCGTTGATTTCCCAGATTCGTTGACACCTTGGATGAAACACCCACCCAGTGTCAGCGATTCTCTTGCCGAATGCAACACCCCTGCCCCAGGTATCTGGGACAATCTGGGATTTTGAAAATCTACGGCATTTCCTCCTCAACTGAGAGAGCTTCGGACAAGACCTAGTTCCACGTGTCGGGGGAGTGTATCAATAGTTTTCTCTCATAAAAATTCTCATTAATTCAATACGTCAGGTGGTAGTGCTCATGAAAAGTAATGAGAGGTGATAAAATAAAATAATATATATTTTTTAAATTAATGATGTGTTTAATTATCAATATAAAATTAGGAACTACGGTTGTCTCAGAATTTTCGATTAAACTTTTTTTATACACATTATTTTTCAATTTGTTAAACTATTCCTTTTTCTTTTCCCATTAAGTACAACATGTGAGGTGGGGATCGAACTCACGACCTCTTGTTTGAAGATATATGTCAATTACCATTCTAGGCTCGCTTTGACTCTTAAACTATTAAGTTCTAACATAATTTGGTAAATAAGACATTTTTTTTACAATCTTCAAAGTTGATGGTTCTATCTCTTTTGTCACGGTTGGACTTACAATTTTGCAAAAATAGAAAAATTTGGAAGTTCAGCCCATACATAATATAGAAAAAGTCCAATTTACTCTCTAATAACACTGCCCAACAATTATAATTGATGTACTTCGTATACGATAAGCAAGTTATTAGTGATATACCTAGTATGTAGTACACTGGGATAAATCAGTTATAACGATATACTTTATATGAATACTAGTGTACCAATGATATGCTTGATATATGTTATTTAATATACCACTGATATATTTGATGATTTGGAAGGGTACCATCAAAATAACTATAAAATTGAAAAATCATATATCAAATATTTTACGTAGAACCCAATTGTTTACAATTGTTTACAAATATGACAACTATTTTTTTCTAATTTAATTATTGATATATATATGTGCTGAAGACCATTGAGTCATACCATTGATATATATACGTTTATTTAATTACTGATATATATGTGAGTGATATACCATTGATAAACCTAATTTTTTATATTTATTGATATACTTGATTTCAATGATGATATATCGTTTATGTACGTATATGAATGTTGATATACTAATGATATATTTTATGTTATGTTTTATTTTAATAGGAAAATCTCATTTGGAATTTTGGGTTAAGGTGATGTTTTAGTCAAAATTAGAAATTTTAGATAACATCATAAAAATTATTTATTGGAGCCAAATGGAAGTATTCAACGAATGACCCTTACATTTTTTATCATTTAGAATTAAGAGACGTCTTTCAAAATTGTTGGTACATTTAATTAGGGTTATCTAATAAATGCTCAAGTGATACACTAACCTTTAACATTCAAGAAAATATAGCAAGGGTTTTGCTTAGAAACTTTTTCTTTTCTTATAAGGTAAATCATTTATAGCTTATAGGTAAGGTAAATCAGTTATACTGATATACCTAGTATGTAATACATCAAGGTAAATCATTATAATGATAAATCTGATTGGATATACTATTAATACATCTAAAAATCTTGAAGTATAAAAAGAAACCTTGTTTCTAATATAATGCATAACAAAATAGATTTAAGACTACCAAAATTTTATACTCAGACAACGTATATCAATATAAAAATCTATCATTGATATATCTTATATGAAAAATATAAATGATATATTTGCACAAGGTAAATAAGTTATAACTAATATACATTGATGTACTACATACTAGATATATTAGTTATAATGATTTGCTATTTATATGCCATATATATAAGGTAAATGAATTAAAATATATATATTTTGATGTATTGAATTACTAAGTATGTTATTTGTTCTTACCGAAAAGCTTCGATAATCACAATAGATCTTCGAGAATACTCAAAGATAAATTCTGCAAAAAAGAGTTAGCATTCCGAAGATTTTGTCAGTGTTAATTGATGAGTAAAATTATTTACGTTTCAGTAAATTATATCGCATACCCTTTCTCTCCAACTCTTAGAAGTTTATAGATAACCCTCGAAGTAGAGGAGATTCAAAATTCAAACAAGTGGTTTTTCCTCCTTATATTTACGCAACCGTGCGTGTAGTGGGGGAAATCGATTAGGTCATGACGTTCCAATTTTGATGATCAGGCATCCAGTTCGGTACATTCCGAACTGGTGCCACTTCCATATGTCCCTTTCACACATGTCCTTCCTTTTTGGCAGAGACTCGATGCCGTGTGGTAAACGAAAATAATTATTAATCAATAGCCCCTACTTTGAGAGGAATCAAGGGACTTGGTTTTTCTGAAGTAGCAACCAGTTCGGCGGTAAAATACAGTCACGTTATTGAAAGATTAATTTTCCCCCTTTCTTACGAACTCAGACTCTTTAGTTTCCGTATATTCATACCTTTTTCGAGCGGTTAGGGCATGGCTCTTCTTTTCCAATTGTTCTGCGTTGATGGAAGCTTGTCTATTCTCATCATTCTCTCACTGATAGGTAATTTCTCCCTAGATTTAATTAAGAAAATCTCCTTTTCTTTTGTTCTTTTCTCCCCAACATAGTTAATTAATGGCTAGGGCTAAGTCTTTCGACCCTAGCACCCACAGACCTTCTAAGGTCCTCCTCAAGGCCAGCAAAGAGTCAAAAAACCCGTCGTCGTAAGGGAAATCATTCTTCAGAAGACAATAGAGATAATTTCAATATCACTCATTCGAACTGCCGTGAAGAACTGCCAGGAATCCTTAGGTATAACTACTCAATTCCAAAGGACATCGAATTGAGAATTCCTGTAGAGGGTGAGTCGATAGACAAGCCTCTCATTGGTTGTGTTAGTTTCTATCCTCACATGTTTGAATACGGGGTTTGATTACCTCTGCATCCCTTTGCCCAGCTATTTCTTAACACAGTTAACTTAGCTCATGTCCAACTAATCTCAAATGGGTGGGGAACTATTATGGAGTTTTGATACCTTTGGTGAAAATTCTATAGTGATAGGACTTGTATTTTGTCTGTGGACCAAATGCTGGTGATTCACACCATTAAGAATTCTTCTAGAGCCCCTAGTCGTTTTTATTTATGTTGTCTTCTTGGATTCGCAAAATTGGTAAATGACTTTGTCATGGAAAAGGGCTTTTCATTAATTGTTAATGGCCGCACCCCTATAAAGAACTGGAAGCAAAAATGGTTTTACGTTTAGGGTGAGTGGTTGATGACTATCACTGAAGGGGTTCCTTACTGCGATGTTCCCATGAAATTCAGTAAGCTAAGTAAGCTCTTGGACCTTCCTGTTTTCCTTGAAATAAATTTTGTTTTGTAGATTGATCGTCTCTCTTTTACCTCGTACTCTTTCAGTTTTGATTGATCCTCCTCCTGAACTGTCAAAGGAGACCAGAGCCATTTTGGCTGGCTGTGACACTTTGTAACCTAGAGACAACTATAGTCTTGACCTTTTAATGAACAAAACTTAAGGAACTATGGGCTAGCTACCAAATTCACCAAAGGTTGAATTTTATCCTCCGCTAACTCACTTCAATTCATCTTCTCGTATAATTTTCTAATCGGATTATTTGATTTGTTGCTGTAATGTAGAAGAAATGCCACCTCAACCTTCCAGGTTTAGCAGCAGTCGTCACCAATACATTCTTATTGGAAGCGGATTGACAAAGTCCCTCAACAAGGGGAAGGGACTTGCGAACACCCACAACCTGGCAACAAATAAAAGGAAATCGGCAAGGGAGGAGGTCGGCAGCAGCCCCAGCCCATAGTTGAGGCGAGGATACCAACATTAAAGGAAATAAAACCCCCGTTATCGGGTTCTCCCAGGCCGAGAAGCCAGTAAAAATGAAACTGGTTGCTACTGAACAAGATCAAGTGAGAGCTGTAGGAATTTTGACTTCTAACAAGAATATTTTATCTCCTTCCGCTGAGGGCTTTGCTCGGGGTGAGGAAAAAGAAGCCCAACTTCTAAGAAGAAAGCGAGTTCAACAAGAAGTTAGTTCTTCGATTCCGAACAAGCGAATGGATGAACCTTCTTCACCCGTCATACCTGAGATTCATCCTCCATCCTCAAGGAACTTAGACTTTGAATGTGATATTCCAGGCAAGTGGCCTGGAATATCGCTTCAAAAGCACGACGAGGTTCAATCTCGATCTTCTTTTGCTGACAAAGGGAAAGCTACTTCCAAAGTTGACTTGCCTAAAACCAGAGAGGCATCGTTTGAAGTTTATGAGTCTTCTTCGGAGTTTAGGTTTGACTTACCACCTTTCTTGTTTAATCTTTGGGGGGATGAAGTCTTATCCCTCACAGACAAACTCTACCTTACTTTTCTCAAGACATAGAGAAGTATGCCCGAGACTACAATCCATCATCTGCCAGCGAACTCTTCAATGAAGCTCTCTCCCATTTCTTTAAGGTAATTCAGATCTTTCCAGCCTAAATTTTTTTCAGTGAATTTCTCTTCTTCCTAGGAAGAATTGCTTTTTATATTCTCAGGGTTTGGCTCTCTCATGTCATGGTATGGCTTCGGTTGATATCAAACTTTCTCAATGAGACACTACCATAAAGAGGAACGAGATCAAGCTTGCTGAAGCTACTCAAAAGGCTGAAGTGTGCTCTTCCCAGCTATCTGAATACAACTCCCTTTTGGAGGAGTTGAATAACGAAGGGGAAATATTGACAAAAGAAAAGGAAGAGTTCAAGACTTTGAAGCGTGAAACTATTGCAATTCTGGCCCAAGACGAAAAGAGTACCTTTGAGAATAATAAGTTCAAAGCCCAACAAATTCAATTGGACGAAGAGAACCACTGGTTGTTAACCTAGATCGTTGAGGTGAAGTCTGAAAATGGGCAGCTTAAAAGTGACCCAGTCGATCTCAAGGCTTCATCGGACAAACTCCTAGAATCTGAAGTTGAGTAGAGATCTCAGGTCAAACCGGAGCTTTTAGAAGCTAAAGCTAAGCTCGGACAGGCTGAGTCCAGCTTAATTGAAATTGAGTCTAAATTATGTGAGGATGAGAAGATGGTGGTTGAGTCTGTATCCAATCTAGCAGACGTTGAGTCCAGACTCGCCAATGCTTAAGCCAATCGGGGGACTTCAACTTGCTCTATACAACTATTTCTCAATTCCCAAATTTCAAGGAACTTGAGAAAGACTTGGAGTTCAACGGTCTTAGCTATGCAGTCTAGTGGCTGAAAAACTATGCTTTTGAAGTTGATTCCGACCAACTGATTTTCCTATTCGAGCAAGACTGGGAATGTGCAATGGGGGGTTCAACTTGTCACACTTCTGGGTCCAAACTGACTAGTGTCAGCTCCACTTTCAAAGAAATCGGGGATCAACCAAGAGAATATGCCAAACTGCAAACGCAGAACAAGGCTATTGAGAAGGTCAACCTTAAGCATACCAGTTCGAGAGCTGGTCCTGCCTTAACTTAAGAGACTGAAGTGTGCGAAGTCATAAAGGATGCCGTGAATCTTAACTCCAAACTAACGTAACCTATTAGGAAATATAACTTTAAATTTCCTTTTGTAAACTCTAACATGTGTCCACACAGTAACTCTTCCTTCTTCTTTTTAAAGTGGCGTCTGTTTTCATACACCTCATTAATTCTAATATCTGATTTTTTGCTTTTAATCATCATTTTTCATTAAATGTGCACAACCGCCTGATACTTCGCATTCTAACACACCTACTAAGTCGTGCTCGATGCTTAGGGTTCTCTCCCTTTTTCTTCTTAAGGGGCGTTCTCTCTTTTCTCTTTTCTCTTTTCACACAACCTTTTCTCTTTTTATCTCTTTTTTTTTTGTCTTCCCTCTCTTCGTCAAAATAATATGTTTGAGGAAGTTAACAGTACCTTGGTTACTTTTATGGAGATTTCTTCTGATTCATCGAGGGAATCTTCATCTTCATCTTCTTCTCCCTTCACGGTTTCACCAAATCTCCTGCCCAACCTACTGTGGATGAAGGGCCCGCTTCCTCTAATGCACAATGACTCGATTCGCCTCCCACTCGCTACGAGATGTGGAAGACAAGAACACACCATCAAGGCCCTCCAGTTTGAATTTGAGTGTAAAAAACTGAAGTAGGAGAAAATGGCCTGGGAGGAACAAAAACACCCTCTGGAAATGAGAATTTCTTTCCTGGAAAAACGACTTGCATGGAAAAACAACTCCATAGAGAGCGAGGTCGCAATCTAAGGATGTAGGGTTTTCACAGTCTTACCCCCCCCCCCCCCCCCCCCCCTTCTGTCATAATTTTTGCTCCGACTGTCAAGCTCCGATCATCAATTGTACATTCTTTTTACTATCCTTGAAAGAAAAGGAAACTTAGTGTCGAACATTACAAACTAGTATTGAGAATTGGCAATATATCTTTAGATGCTCGACATTCCAAGGATGTGCAAACTGCTTTCCATTAGGTCAATTAGTTGATATGTCCCAATTCGAACGATCTCTTTTATTCTATGTGGACCTTCCTAATTAGGTTCCAAAGCCACAGTTTTTTGGAGAACTTTCTTCAGAACCAAATCACCTGGTTTAAAGCTTCTATGCCTTACACTGGAATTGTAATATCTTGTCATGCAGTTCTGATATTTGACATTTTGTATCTGGAAAAGATTTCTTTGCTTTTCAAGTAGGTCTAGGTTTAGGCATAACACGTCCGAGTTCTGTTGCTCATCAAACTGTCTTTCGGTTCTCACCGAAGGTAATCCGATTTCAACTGGGATTACTACCTCTAAAGAAAACGCGAGGGCGTACGATGTTTGCTCAGTAGAACCCCTAGGTGTGGTTCAGTAGGACCATAAGACCCTAGGGAGTTCTTCAACCCAACGTCCTTTTAATTCCTCTAATTTCATATTTAGCCAGCGTTTTAGAATTTTATTAACTGCTTCAACTTATCCGTTAGCTTGCAGATGTGCAGGCGATGAAGTGATGTGCTTAATTCCTAACTTCGAACAAGAACTATTAAACTTCGCATTGTCGAACTATTTTCTATTATCACTAATTATGGCATACTGTATCTCGAACCGACAAATTAAGTTCGCCATACGAAGTTAGTAATTTTGGTTTCCGTAATTGTCATGATAGGCTCTACCTCAGCCCATTTAGTGATGTAATCTACGACAACAATGGCAAACTTTGTTTGCCCACTAAGCAAGTGGCAATAGACTTGAAATGGGCGTCAGATTTTCCGGGGGCTGTCGAAGCATGTTTTTATAACATTGACATTTGTCGCACTTCTGCACGAGTTCTTTTGCATCTTTGTTAATACTTGGCTAGTAGTATCCTTGTCGAATTATTTTAGCCATCAGAGTTCGAGCCTCAGAATGATTTCCACAAATTCCTTCATGAATTTCCTGCATTACGTATTTGGCTTCGTCAATCCAAACATTTTAGCAATGGCAGTGAAAATCCCCTTTTGTATAATATACCATCCGTAAGAAGATAATGCATAGCTTACCTCTTTAATTTCATCGTTTCCTATTGGTCCTCCAGTATTCAATTATTGGGTCCTTCCAGTAGCGCGTATGAAGCGTAATATCACATTGTTCAGCTTCATAGATGGACGGAGCACCTAATACTTCAACTGGAACGGTGCGTGCTGACTCCGTTTTATACGCAACAGCTAATTTTGCCAAAGCATCAACATTAGAGTTTTCAAAGGGGAATTTGTTTGATCACAAAATCTTTAAACTGAGTTATGCTTGCTCTTGCTCTTTCTAAATACCTGGCAAATTTTCCGTCCTTAGCCTGAAATTCTTATGTAATTTGGTTGACAATAAGTTTTAAGTCACTAAGGATTAATAAACACGCTGCGCCCGTACTCAACTCCTACCAATAAGGCTTCATACTCTGCTTCATTATTAGATGTTCGAAAGTTGAACCTCAACGCATACTCAAACCTCGTGCTTTTAGGGGATTGCAGAAGGATCCCAGCACCACATCCCTTTTCGTTAGAAGACCAATCAACATATAAAGTCCACTGCTGTTTCATATACTCTTTACCTGATTTTGCGTTAGTTCGGCTACGAAATCGACTATCGCTGGTCCCTTTAAAGAAATGCGGGACTCAACACTTATGTCATACTCACTCATTTCTAATGCCCATTTCATCAATCTTCTAGATGTCTCGGATTTTTGGAAGACTTGCTTGAATGAAAAGTTAGTCAATACAATTACCCTATGGGCTTGAAAATACGGGCGTAACCTTCGTGTAGATATGACTAAAGCCAGAGCTAGCTTTTCGACATTGGAATATCTAGTTTCTACATTTGTCGTCAATTTACTAGTGTAATATACTGGTTAATGGTGACAAGCTCACCACCGTATCTAAAACAACGAGATATAGGTACAGATGATCACCTGGTTCTGATTTGGACAGTAATGAAGCTACGCGTAAGTACATTTTCAATTGGAGAAATGTCTGTTCACACTCTTCCATCCACTAAAATTTTCCTTTCGTTCTGAGAATTTTGAAAAATGGGAGGCATTTTTTTATTGATCTAGAAACAAATCGGTTCAAAACGGCTTTCAGCTGTTCAGGCATTGAAACTATTTCAAGTTTTTGGACGATGTCATTTCCAGAACTGCTCTGATCTTGTTAGGAGTTACTTCCATCCCTCTCCGGTTAACCATGAAACCTAAAAATCTTCCAGAAGACACCTCGAACACACATTTATTAGGATTAAGTTTCATTTCATAGTGTCGTAACACATCAAATGCCTCTACTAAGTCAGTTATATGTTGTTCGGACGTTATGCTTTTTATCAACATGTCGCCAACATAAACTTCCATGTTGCGTCCGATCTATTTACTGAACATCATATTCACAAGTCGATGGTATGTTGCACCTGCACTTTTTAAGCCGAAAGGCATTTAACAATAGAGCCCTTGATCAGTTACGAACGCAGTATGCTCTTGATCATTTACATGCATCTTTACTTGGTTATAGCCTAAATACGTGTCTATAAAAGTCAATAACTCGTGCCCTGCGGTCGCATCTACAAGCTAATCGATCCTTGGTAAAGGAAAACTATCTTTTGGGCAAGCTTTCTTAAGGTAGTAACATCCACACACATTCGTCATTTTCCGTTAGCTTTTTTTACCATTACGACATTACAGAGTCATGCAGGATAATAAACTTATTTAATAAATTCAACGGTGAGGAGTTTATTAACTTCCTCATAGATTACAGCACTACGGGCAATGTCTACAGGCTGGAACTTTTATTTAACCAGCTTATAATCGAGGTCTATATTGAGTTTATGAAAAATTATGCTAGGATTAATCTCAGGCATGTCCTCATGCGAATACATCATAATTGCTTTGTAAAAAAAGTAACAAGTTCTTCCTTCAAGGGGTTCAGCATACTTGTATCAATGTTAATCTCTTTTTCAGGGGATCTAAACTAAATTTGTTCAAGTTCTTCTCCTGCTGTCCCCAACCTTTAATTTTTCCCGCAGGTTCACTTTGAAGAGTTTCTTCAGCTGTCGTGGCTGTAGTAGATGATGCGTTGAGGACCATCGCACAAGTTTGGAATCCCCTAAGTGCCGTAGCATAGCACTCCCCTAGAGGCCCTTTGCTCTCCTCTCACTGCTCCCATTTCGTTTTTAATAGGGTATTTCATCATTTGATGGTAAGTAGACGGAAACACTTGTGAATAGTGGATATAAAGCCTTCCAAGGATAGCATTGTAGGCGGAAGCCCCATCAACTACAACAAGTTTTGCAACCTTTCGAACATCGTTTTCTCCTTCATCGATAATAATGGGGAGCTCGGTATTTCCTTCTATCGTCACTGATTCACTTGAAAAACCAACTAGAGGCGTTAGACATCTCTTTAACTGCAATCTCTCCCAACCTAAGGCTAAGTAGGTTGAAAGGGACAATATATTGGTTAAGGCTCCTCCATCAATTAGAATCCTTTTGACACTTACATTGTCGATCAACGGAAAAATTACAAAAGCATCGTTATGAGGCAGATGGATCCCAACGGAATCTTCTATGGTGAAAATTATTGCAATCGCTGGTTGGATGTAAGACGAATTAGCATCGTGTCGTTGGATGTAAGACGAATTAGCATCGTGTCGTGCCTCACGGATTAGGGCATTTGTCTTGTTACCTAATTGTTCTCTACTAAGCCCACCAAAAATGGTGTTTATAACTACAGGCCTTTTGTTGTTGGGCTTTCTCCTTTTCGATGAACCGATCCCTATCACCCCTGTCTGTCTGGTCATATTTTCTCTTTCCCCGCGAGGAACATGTGTCTTTTTTTACCACATATTTCTTCAGATGACCCCGTCAGATCAGGTTTTCAATTTGATCCCTTAAGTCGAAACACTGCGAAGTGCCGTGACCATGATCCTAATGGAACCTGCAATACTTATTTCAATTACTTTTGTCCGACTTGACTTCATTTTTCCAGGTTTCTCTAGTATGGTATATAAGTCACTATTTTCAATATTCACCAAAATCTTCAGTAGCGGTACATTGAGTGGTGTCTACTGATCAAACTCTCGCAATCGTCGATCATGAACCTTTATTGTTTGATCCTGTCGTAGGCAATTGTCACAACCCTGTTTCCTTTGTTCACAACCTTTTCTCGGGTAATTTTTCTTCGGCTGCGAAGTATTGTTTCGAGTTCCCGCGTATTTTGAAGTAGTTGTCTAGTGCAAAAGTTGTTTGGCTATAAGCACGTCTTTCGCTTGCATATACTTCCTAGCGCGTTGTATGGCCTCACTATACGTGCGTGCTGATTGTAGGTCCTAAGACTAAGCCAAGTCTTGATTATTTATGGTGGACATGAATGTCGTCCTTGCCACGTCGTCTGAACAATCCGGCACTTTTATTTTCTCTGCCATAAAACGGCCAATGAACTCAAGCAGCGACTCGCCCTCCTCTTGACGAATAGTTAACATAGGCATATCAGGTTTGTTTCGGTCGTGCTGTACGGAGATTGGTTGGTAAAATTTTAAAACTTTCCTTAGCTGCTTCCAAGAGGCAATTGAATTCAGTCGCAACTGTCGATACCACGACCGCACTTAGCCTTTTAGGGTCATCGAGAAAGCTCGGCACTTCATTTCATCACTTGCGGCATTCAGCTCCATAAGCCTCTCGTACAACTCAATATGGTCGATTGGATCTGCTGATCCATTTATGGTGGACATGAATGTTGTCCTTGCCACGTCGTCTGAACAATCCGACATTTTTATTTTCTCTGCCATAAAACGACCAACGAACTCAAGCAGCGACTCGCCCTCCTCTTGACGAATAGTTAACATAGGCATATCGGGTTTGTTTCGGTCGTGCTGTACGGTGATTGGTTGGTAAAATTTTAAAACTTTCCTTAGCTGCTTCCAAGAGGCAATTGAATTCAGTCGCAACTGTCGATACCACGACCGCACTTAGCCTTTTAGGGTCATCGAGAAAGCTCGGCACTTTATTTCATCGCTTGCGGCATTCAGCTCCATAAGCCTCTCATACAACTCAATATGGTCGATTCGATCTGCTGATCCATCATACGACTTTATGTCTGGTATTTTCATTTTTGGTGGTAAGGGATGCGCCATTATTGGCGCTGTGAAAGGTGGGTCTTCTCTTTCACCTAGTTCTACCCAAGTCATATCAAAGTCACTTTGTAGCTTACTAATTACATCTTTCATCATATCAGAAACTTCTGGCACATCAACAGTAGGCTGATAAGTATATGCAGTCGCCTGTGTCAACGTATGACTCAGTGAAGGGATATTCGACTGAACTCATGTAACATGAGTAGATACCAAATTTTGTGCCAATGGGGTTTGTTGCTCCGACTGTTGACCCTTATTGTGTTCATTCAGAGTTTCTCACAGATCCAACATCTCCGACGTAGCATGTCCACGGAGACCCTCTAAGAGAGCTATTTTAGCCGTTCTCTGATATCCCTAATTAAGTCATTCAATGGTCGGTATTCGTTGTCATACTCAATTGAAACACTGTCCTTCTGACGGCATAGGTGCCTTACCGCGTGCTGGGTCTCTTGGGACTGGAGAAGCAATGGTCACCAGTATCTCTCTATTGAGCTCTAACAAACGGTTCAAGGACTACTCCAGTCTCTTTTGTTGGAATGTGATTTCTACACGCATATGAGCGGCGCCACCCAATTCAGCACGAACTTCGTTTAACTTTGCATGTAATCCAATTAGCTCCTGGCCCATCTGCCTCACATTGTTCGAGTTTGCTGGTCACCAAGTGATCCTCCTTGAAGTTCCACCACAGATAAGAGGTGGCTGATATCTCCTCGGCAGAGAATTGCGAATGGAGGTATGCGTCCTACTACTGGTAAAAGATCGTTGGGACGTATCATCGTTTGCCATTGTTGATTTAATGTAATACTTCGAATACTTGATTTCCCTTGTTCATAAGGGTAAAAAAAAAAAGCTAAATGTGTGCTGTTTTCTAACGTTTTAAACTCAGAAATCGTATTTTAAGCTTATTATAGTATCCAAAACCTTTCATTCTAAGTTATCTTAGGTTATACATGCACATATGACATTTTTACATCATTTAGAGTTGATATCTAATGGAAATTACACTTTTTTGCAGAAAAATTTTGAGCTAGGCGCCTGGCACCTTCCCCAATCCCGAGATTGCGCTTAATATAAAACGCACGTTTTTGTGTGATTTAAAGCCTTCCCAAGCTCTGCCACGTGTCTTCCATGCATTAAAGGTTGCCCATTCAACAACTACCCAACCAAAAGGTGTTTGAAATGGACGACTCTCCACAAAGCTCTCAACCTCCTAATCACCTTGAAGTCCCTATAAATTCAGCAACTCATTCTCTTCATTCATCATCCCGGAGTGATCATTTTAGCTTTAGATGTTCCTTCTCAGCTTATTTATGTTTTCTCTTTTAGTCTTTGAGTTGTTATTGTTTTAAACCTTGTTTATTTCTAGTTCACCTTTTATTTTTAGCTTGTTAGTCTTGAATTGTAAGTTTTAATCTTGTTTAATTAAAATTCCAGCAAGTTCTTTGTTACTCATCTCTCTCTTGTTCTCATTACGAAGTTGTAATCACTCAACTTTGAGGAATCGACCGAGTACTGCTCCCCAATGTTGAAAGAGAACGGGTTAGGGTCATTCGAGTTACAACTCCACCATTTCCAGCTTGTTTTAATTCTACTTATCTTTTAATCATGTCTTTTACTTCCATTAGCGACCAATTTTGCTTTTCCTTTATTAGCATGAGCTAAATTTTTTTTTCCCAAGCTTGGTTATGGATAGTTAGTTAAAGTTTTTAAAATCCAACAAGGCAAAAGGCGTTTTTCTCCTCTCGGGTAGCCGAGACATAGGACCTCGACCTAAGGTTACGGTTGGTTTTTACTAAATTAAGTTATTTTTTCTAATAGACATATTAGGAATGGACTTAAACCTTCAAAATCACTTAGACATAAGAAGATGGCGAAGTAAAACTGAAGAAAATTTATGAGAGACGCCTGACACCTAGTTGGAAAAAGTTTGTGTATTTTTGCTAATTTGAAGTAACTGGGTTGGGTTTATTCCATTGAGTTTTTAAATATCAAAACCAACATTATCCTTATTATTGTCACCCCAAATTCAATTACAAAGTCACCGATCATTAACATTTCCTATAAAAAGACTTCATTTGTCCTTGAGGATCGATACTCGGAATACTCGTTCAGTTTTTACTACTTGTGACAAGTGTACACTTGCGCTCTCATTTATTTTGAATCCAAAATCCCAAACAAGTTTTTGGCGACGTTGCCGGGGACCATTTATTTTAGTCTTTTATTAATTTTTGTGATCGATTTTTGTGATTGTCATTTCTGTTCTTAAACATTTTGATTTATATCCAACCACGAAGGTCATTGATTAGTGCATGAGCATGGATTCATTTTTGTTGCCATTTGATCCTGAAATTGAGAGAACCTGTCGTAGGTTGAGAAAAGAACAGAGACTCAGACAGAGAGAAAAGAAAAAAAAGAAAGAAAAAGATAGAGATTTCGAAAGCGAGAGTGAAAGTACCATCACTTTTATGGACGAGATTCCACCACAAAATCTTGCAAATCCACCAATTGTTAACGAAAATATGGCAGGTCAACAACAGAACAATGAGTTCAATCATATCTTGATGGCAGATAATAGAGATGTGGCCATGCGAGAATATGCTGCCACAACATTCAAGAATTTGGATTCTGTCATTCTAAATCTCATTCCAGAAGCCGCCAACTTCGAATTGAAGCTGCTTATATTTCAAATGCTTCAGACATTAGGACAGTTCGGGGTTCATGAACACGAAGATCCTCATGATCATCTAAATTTTTTTTTCAAATAACTAGTGCATTTAGATTTCCAAATATAACTGATGATGCATTAAGGTTAACTCTTTTCCCATTTTCTCTTAAGGACCAGGCGAGAATGTGGCTCAATTCTTTTCCATCGGGTTCAATCACCACCTGGGATTCGCTAGTAGAAAAGTTCTATACAAAGTATTTTCCTCCTACACGCCATGCTAACATGAGGGAAGAGATTATCACCTTTAGATAATATGATCGTGAACCAATGCACGAGGCATGGGAGAGATTCAAAGAGTTGCTGCGGAAGTGTCTGAACCATGGATTACCAGCATGTATCTAGATTGAGCACTTCTTCCGAGGTTTGGACCACCCCACTAAGATGATGCTCAACAACGCCGCAAATGGAGCTTTCACGAAGAAGACCTTCAACGAAATATTTGATATTTTGGAGGACCTAACATCCCACAATGAGTTATGGTGTTCTCAAAGGTCAAAACCTGCCTCTAAGAAGCAGGACACAGCAGGAGTCTTGGCATTGGACATCGCAACTTCGATGCAGAAAGAGATGGTGACAATGAATCCAAACTCAAGGAGTTGACCCTAGAAAGAAAGAGTGCACCAGTTGCACCCGTGCAACTAGAATATGCTCCTCCTGTTTGCCAAATTAATGAAATTGTTTGTTTTTATTGTAGTGACAACCATGTTTATGAGAATTGTCCGCATAATCCAGCTTCTATTTATCACGTAGGTCATGGAACAATCGGAACTTCAACCCCTATTCAAACACGTACAATCTGGGGTGGAGACATCATGCCAACTTTTCATGGGGAGATCAAGGAAGTTCCAGTGGAGCGATTGAAGGGGAAAACCAGCAGTATA
Organism: Momordica charantia; assembly: GCF_013281855.1. NCBI lineage: Eukaryota > Viridiplantae > Streptophyta > Magnoliopsida > Cucurbitales > Cucurbitaceae > Momordica > Momordica charantia. The sequence goes on from NW_028275162.1 coordinate 9,804,893, forward strand.
AGCAATCCTATGCCCCTCCTACTTTTTCAAGCAATCAACAGATGCCACCACCACCACAATAGTATAATCAGAACCATAGAACCCCATCGCAGCCAGCTCATAATAACAATACTAGTCTTGAGAACATTTTTAAGGAGTACATGACGTGCAATGATGCATTGATGCAATCCCAGAATGCCACAATCCAAACTCAAGCAGTGGCAATGAGAAACCTAGAAGTTCAAATGGGACAACTTGCCAATGATTTGAAGGCGAGACCGCAAGGCTCTTTTCCTGGGCATACTGAAGTTCCAAAAAGAAATGGAAAAGAGCAATGCAAGGCGGTAACTTTGAGAAGTGGGTTATCTTACGAAGGACCAAAGATGCCGGTTAAGGTAGAGAAACGTTCCACATCAATGCAAAATGCTCCTAATGAAGCAGATAAAGAAAAAAGGACTTCGGGTGAGGGGGAGGCGTCTGGCGCCTCTTCACAAAAAAATTCATCTTTTGTCCCGATTCCCTCTTTCCCTCAAAGATTAGCCAAGAAAAACCAAGAAACTCAGTTTAGAAAGTTTTTAGACATCCTCAAACAACTCTACATAAACATTCCTTTAGTTGATGCCTTAGAACAAATGTCAAATTATACTTAGTTCCTGAAGGATATTGTGCCTAGAAAAAAGAAGTTAGGTGAACATGAGATAGTAGCTATGACTAAGTGTAGTAGTGAAGCTGTAGGTAGCCCTTTGCCCAAAAAATGTAAAGATTCCGGCAGTTTCACCATCCCTTGTTCTATTGGAGGAAAGAATTTAGGTAGAGCTTTATGCGATCTAGGTGCTAGCATTAACCTAATGTCCCTATCTGTTTCCAAAGAATTAGGCATATGAGAAGCTAGACCCACTACAGTTACCCTCCAATTAGCAGATAGATCCATTAAGAAGCCTGAAGGAAAAATAGAAGATGTTCTAGTTCAGGTAGATAAGTTTATCTTCCCTGCAGACTTCATCATCTTAGACTGTGTGGCCGATTTGGATGTACCTATCATCTTAGGTAGACCCTTCCTAGCTACATGAGATACAGTGTTTAATGTTCAAAAAGGAGAAATAACAATGAAGGTTAATAATGAGGAGGTCAAATTTAATGTGTTGGATGCAATGAAACTTCCAAGAGATTTAGAAGAATGTTAAGCTATTAGTACTTCAAATCCTGTTTCGTTTGATGAGTTCTATGATCTTTTATTTATAGGAATTGAGGAAGAACTAAAGGCTGCAGAAACGGATTGTCCAGAAGTAGTTGAAGAGATGCATCCACCAGAGGAAAAAGAGGATATAAAGTCAGAAGTGTGCAAAACATTGCAACCATCCAGTATGGAACCACCCACTTTGGAACAAAATCGTTTACCTTCTCACTTGAAATATGATTATCTTAAACTTAATGAAACTTTGCCTGTCCAGTTTAACTATTGAAAGTGAGCTTTCATTGTTACAGGTATTGGCAAAATACAAGAAGGCCATTGGTTGGACCATTGCAGACATTCGAGGGATAAGCCCTACATTCTACATGCATAAGATCCTATTGGAAGAAGGTGTCATCAATTCAATAGAGAATCAAAGACGTTTGAATCCAAAAGTGAAAGAGGTTGTTCGAAAAGAGATCTTAAAATGATTAGACGTCGGAGTCATCTACCCTATATCTGATAGCAGTTGGGTGAGCCCAGTACAATGCGTACCTAAGAAGGGCGAGATGACGGTGGTGGTAAACGAGGAGAATAAACTTATATCAACCTGGACTGTGAGCGGGTGGAGAGTTTGCATCGACTATCGCAAACTAAACAAGGTAACGAGAAAAGATCATTTTCCACTCCCGTTTGTTGATCAAATGTTGGATCGTCTTACAGGTAAAGAGTTTTACTGCTTCCTAGACGGATATTCGGGATATAACCAGATTACCATCGCTCCGGAGGATCAAGAGAAGACGACGTTCACTTGTCCGTATGAGACATTTGCCTTTAGGCGTATGCCTTTCGGTCTATGCAATGCACCGACGACATTTCAAAGGTGTATGATGGCCATTTTTTCGGATATGGTAGAAAATATTCTTGAGGTTTTTATGGATGACTTTTCAGTTTTTGGAAATTCTTTTGATAATTGTTTATTGAATTTAGAAAATGTTTTACAAAGATGTGAGGACACAAATCTTGTTATTGGGAGAAGTGCCATTTTATGGTACGAGAAGGGATAGTGCTAGGCCATAAGATTTCGAAAAATGGGATTGAGGTGGATCGTGCTAAAATTGATGTTATTTCAAAATTACCACCTCCCACAAATGTTAAAGGAATAAGAAGTTTTTTAGGCCATGGGGGTTTCTATTGACGTTTTATAAAAGATTTTACAAAGATTTCAAAACCCTATTGCCAACTTTTGGAAAATGATAGACCATTCGTATTTGATAATGCTTGCATGATAGCTTTTGAAACTTTAAAAATTGCTTTGAGCTCGGCTTCAATAATTATAGAACCTAACTAGGAGTTACCCTTTGAACTTATGTGCGATGCTAGTGATTATGCTTTAGGGGTCATGTTAGGTCAAAGAAGGGATAAGTTTTTACATCCAGTATATTATGCAAGTAAGACTTTAACGGGGGCACAACTAAACTACACCACTACTGAAAAAGAATTGTTAGCAGTTGTGTTTGCTTTTTGATAAGTTTAGGTCTTACTAGATAGGGACAAAAGTAATTGTTTATACTGATCATTCTGCTCTAAAGTATTTATTTGCAAAGAAGGATACAAAACCACGTTTGATACGATGGATTTTGATACTTCAAGAGTTTGATATAGAAGTAAGGGACCGTAAGGGAATGAAGAACCAAGTAGCCGACCACTTGTCTACGCTCAAGTCCCCACTTCAGGAAGGTCAAGCAGAGATTCGAGAACAATTCGTTGATGAGCAATTACTTCGTATTGAAAATGTCCCTTAGTATGCTGACATTGCAAATTACTTGGTAAGTCGTATTATTCCTCATGAATTCAGTCGGCAGTAGGTAAAAAAGTTTCTTCATGATGTGAGATATTATAGGTGAGATAAGCCTTTTTAAACTTGGTCCTGATGGAATCCTTCACAGGTGTGTAGCGGACGAAGAGCAAAAAGCAATTTTGGAGGCTTGTCATATGTCTCCATATGGAGGGCATTTCACTGGACAAAAGACCGCAACGAAGGTATTACAAAGCGGGTTCTTCTGGCCCACTTTATTCCGTGATGCACTAGCTTCGCTCAGGTTTGTGATAAGTGTCCGAGGATAGGTAATATTTCTAAACATAATGAGATGCCTCTGAACCCCATTCTGGAAGTTGAAATTTTTGATGTATGGGGTATTGATTTCATGGGCCCGTTCCCTCCTTTGTATGGTAAGAATTATACTTTACTAGCTGTTGATTATGTGTCCAAGTGGATAGAAGCTGTTGCTACCCCTACGAATGATGCTAGGGTAGTTGTTCGATTTTTACAAAAGCATATCTTCACTCGTTATGGAATCCCTCGATGTTTGATAAGTGATGAGGGGACTCATTTTTTGAATAGAGCGGTAAGAAGTTTGTTGTCTAAGTATAATGTCCGTCATAGGATAGCCACAACTTATCATCCTCAATCCAATGGGTTAGCTAAGGTGTCTAATAGAGAAATCAAATCTATTTTGGAAAAAACTGTCAATTTAAATAGAAAAGATTAGTCTTTAAAACAGGACGATTCTCTATGGGCATATAGGACAGCATACAAGACTCCTCTCGGCATGTCCCCATATAGGTTGATTTTTGGTAAAGCTTGCCATTTACCGTTAGAGTTAGAATATAAAGCTTTTTGGGCGACAAAAAGACTAAACATTGATTTATTTTCTGCAAGAGAATCAAGGAAGCTCCAACTGATGGAACTTGAGGAGCATAGGAATTTTTCTTACGAAAATGCAAAGATTTTTAAAGAAAAAACTAACCAATGGCATGAGAAGAGGCTTAGGCCTAAATCTTTTCAAGTACGAGACTTAGTTTTACTTTTCAACTCTCGTTTAAAATTATTTCCGGGAAAATAAAAGTCCAGGTCGTCTGGACCATTTAAAATTTCAAAAATTTTTCCTCATGGTGCCATTGAACTCGAAGATTTTAAAGGTAACATTTTAAAAAGTTAATGGCCAACGTGTTAAAAAATATTTTGGAGAAGAAATAGATAGAGGGAAGACCTCTATCCAACTTTCTGGAAGTTAAGAGTTTGAAAAAAAAAAATTCCCTTCCTTGTTTAATTGAAAATTTCTTTTGAAGGGTTTTGTGTAAATTAGTTAGGAGTATTTTCCTTATTTTCTTTTCGAATTTCACTTATTTTTAATTGTAGTTAGGTTATTTAGGCTGAGATTAAGGTGTTACAAAATTACTTGAGTGAAATTTTATAAAATTCGGATTTTTTTAGGCTAGGCGCCTGATGCCTCGGCCCGATCCAAAAATTTGAAAATTTGTGATTTTAATTTTGGGAGTTAGTTTTGATTTCGAATAATGAAGGGTGTGATCATTTTTCGTTTTTAATCAAATTTAGAAGGTTTTAGAATAGAGAGTATATGTGTTTTAGGCTTTATTAAAATATCAAAAATAGGTGGGATTTTTTGTTGTTTGAATCTTTGCTGGTCTGTTTTTCCAAATGGGTTTTTGTTTAATTAATCTAAAGTCTTAAACCCTAATTTTTTTTTTCAAAAAAGAAAAATAAAGGAGATGGGACACATCATTTACCTTGAGACGTGGCCGTTTGATCCATGAGGCTAGTTCTTCATTTGAGGGAAGTTTTGTTCTTGTTCTTATGCTTGTTATATTATTTTTGAATTTAGCTGCATGTTTAGGTTTGGGTAGGATAATATTGTGAGCTTTTCTGGTTGTTTCTGAGTTTCGTTATGAAAATATGACCATTTAGTTTCTTCTTGTTTCGATCATGATCTCCTTCTTGGCCTTAGTGACGTATATTTCTTAAACACAGCATGTTGCCAATTTAATCTCATTTAGCATATTGGTGTGTCTTTTCTTATTTTTCATGTCGATGATGATTCTTAAGGATTAAATGAACTTTGTTTTCTTTTTGTCCTAAAAAGCCATGAGTCTTTTATGACCGAGTTCTTTTCAATAACATGTTTTCTTTGCTTTTCTTCTTTTTGAAACTGAAACTTTTTCAATGTTTTATGAAGTCCTTGTCCTCTTTCATTTTGATTTTTGCATTGCCTCTTCCAAAATCTTTTCCCAGTGAGGAGACTGTCTCTCTTAAGTTTGGGGGGACAGTCTTTTGCTTTTAGAAAGAAAATGTTTTTTTTTTCATTCATGAAAGAACATGCTATTATTTTGCGAAAAATAGTCACTAGAAAGAAAATGCATATAAAAAGAGTCGTTGCAAGAAAAAGAAAAAGAGTCGGAAAAAAAAACAAGTTTGCAAATAAAAGAGTCCTCTTTGCTTGTGAGAAAATAAGAGTGGGGAAAAGATTTAAAATTGTGAGAGAAAAAAGAGAGGTAAGAAAAAAGAGCGGTAAGAAAATGTCTTTATTTTTATCACTGTAGACACTCGTTGTAGCTTAGGTCGAGTGGCGTAAGCAGCTTCGAGGGTAGCAATTGGGTCTAGTGTAGCATCGTGCAACTCACCGTAGATATGTTATGACCGGTTGTTACTTGAAAGCCCTCTACAAAGCTGTGGAGGAAATCCCCACAAAGGCTAGTAGTCATTCCTTCAGTGTTAAAATTTAAGTGAAAAAGGAAGCGTGCAAATTCTAGAGTGTTGTCAAAAAGTTTTCATGTTTTGAAAAAGGAAAGGATTTTAAAAAACTTTTTATTGTTTTGAACTTTGTTAGCTTATGGTAATTTGGCTTCCGAAGATAGGAAGATGATGAGGTTTTGATGATCTTTCCTGAGACACCATATGAAAACCAAGTCTAGTCTATCCTTATGTTCGATGTTGCTTATGATTGTTGCATGTGATTTAAGAGATATAAATTGTTAAGTTTGCTTGGGGACAAGCAAAAAGCCAAGTTTGGGGGTGTGATTTCCCTTGTTCATAAGGGTAAAAAGAAGCTAAATGTGTGCTGTTTTCTAACGTTTTAAACTCAGAAATCGTATTTTAAGCTTATTATAGTATCCAAAACCTTTCATTTTAAGTTATCTTAGGTTATACATGCACATAGGACGTTTTTACATCATTTAGAGTTGATTTCTAATGGAAATTACACTTTTTTGCAGAAAAATTTCGAGCTAGGTGTCTGACGCCTTCCCCAATCCCGAGATTGCGCTTAATATAAAACACACGTTTTTGTGTGATTTGAAGCCTTCCCAAGCTCTGCCACGTGTCTTCCATGCATTAAAGGTTGCCAATTCAACAACTACCCAACCAAAAGGTGTTTGAAATGGACGGCTTTCTACAAAGCTCTCAACCTCCTAACCACCTTGAAGTCCCTATAAATTCAGCAACTCATTCTCTTTATTCATCATCCCGGAGTGATCATTTTAGCTTTAGATGTTCCTTCTCAGCTTATTTACTGTAGCGCCCCAGAACGTTATACACTCTTCTAGGTCACGTTAACTACCCACCTGTCTAACCTTATCTCTAAACACGAGATAACTAACTCCCTGTGAAATAATTACATAAAATAAAGCTTCAACTCCCATCAATTTACCAAAAATCAATCCTATAGATTATCAATCAATCATCATCCGTGGACAACTCCACGAAGCAATTTTCATTATTCCAACTAGGCAAACTCAAAGAATGGAAGAAACTAAAATAAACACCTATTCCGAATTAAAGTAGACAACAAGTGGGAACCTCCCAACTAATCAGATAGGAACGAGTAGTTTGTTGTCCAAGCAATAAAGTTTAACCTATCTAAACCTAAGCTGAGCAAAAGTAACTACGCAGCCTATGGTCCTCGCTCGTCATGTCTCCTCCGCTTCATCACCATGGTCGGCAACGAATTCTCCGCCTGAAACAATAATTGCAGAGGGGGGGTGAGTATATAAAAATATACTCCGTAAGTAACCCTCACCAACAACACACAAACATGATGCTCAAAAAAAAAAAATCATGAAACATTCATAGTCATGTTCTTCATCACATTATGCAATCAAACATAGACACGCTCTATAGGATCCGGAGATAACACAACCATGAACGATTCAACTACCAATCTCGAGGCTCCCTAGCATCTCAAGCACCTCTACGCTCATCACAGCTATCCTAGCTTTCCAAAGCTAACTCATTCGAGTAGTGTCGGCCCCTGACCATTTTTACCTAGAGCCCTGACACTGCTGCATCGACCCTCGACCATTTTTACCCAAGGCCTCGATGACTTTACAATCTATTGGCCCTTGACCATTTTACCCAAGGCCCCAATAGTTTTCCTTTCAAAAGACTCCTCGCATCGACCCTCGACCATTTATACCCGAGGCCTCGACAGTCATCTTTGTCCAATATTGGTGTATCGACCCTCGACCGTTTTTACCCGAGGCCTCGATACTTAATTAGTGACGTATCAGCCCCCGACCATTTATACCCGAGGCTCTGACACTCACCCATTCACTTTCCACAAGAATCCAACGTTCCTTATCATAACCAACTCCACAACAACCCCTATTCTGCGAACAGGGTCCGAAAACATGCTCCTACTACACCCACATCTCATAAGAAAATAATATGACTCGGACCAGCACGCTCGCATCATAAAGAAACGTTTATATATGCTCAACCAGCACGCTCACATCATAAAGAAACATTTATATAAACTGTACTAGCACGCCCACATCATAAGAAAGCATAATCGTAATAATTCCATTTTAACGAGCATCCTTTGTAAACACACATCATTCCACAACAATTCTCAGCAGTTTAACAAGGCAAAATTCCACCATTATCACCGACGAATGTTCAACACCACACCAAGGAAACAGATTAACACAAACGAGAGTTACCTAGCACAATAGCGTATCAACATCAATATTAAACATCACAAAACAGCACAATGGAAACCAACTAACACACATTAACGCACGCACACGCCTCTTGTCTACTTACTCACAACTACGCCCATAAGTTTTGCATCGATCTCACACCTAGGCACTAAAAACAGAAAAAAAACAGCAAGTTATATATACGATTCAGCCTTCGAAATCAATTCTAAGAAGGTTCAAATGGCTCATTACCGTAAAATCGACTTCGTGTAGGTGTGGGTAGCCTAAATCGGGCTTCGAACGGATGTGGGTAATCGCCAAACGCCACAAACACTGCAGTTTGCGTTTCACAGCAGGGGAAAATGCTCCAAATCCTCTTTCGACGTTGTTGAACGCTAAAGGAAACGTCTGGGTCACCCAAACTACGCTTCCACGGGTCGGGGTTATCAACCGAAACGCCAAGACGCCGCCAAAAACACCTACGCTGAAGAACGCCAAAGGAAACACCGAGGAAGATCGTGCTGCTGCAAAACTCGTCGTGCCGCCGCTGCTAACGGAGAATCGCGCCACAAAACACCACAGATCAAGGTAGGGATGTCGCAGGTCTGGGCACGGGTCACTGGATCGGGTTTGTGCGGGTTCGCTGAAGAAAATGAAGAGGTACGTCGGCCTGCCGTTAAATCCACCGAAAAACGCCGCGCTGCCACTGGATTCATGAGCGTGTTGCAGTCGTCGCCGCCGATCTGAGGAATGCCGCTGCTGTGCTGGTCGCCGGCGTGGAGGTTAACGGAAAATGGGGGCTAGGCGGCTGGAGCAACACGAGAAGGAGGGAGGAGAAGAAGATGAACTTAGGTTTGTTTTTTTTATTAATTTTCTTTTCCTTTGTTTTAAAACCAAACCAACCCACTAAAAGCCCAACATAAACAAGCCCAAAAGAAAAAAAAAAAAAAAACCCATCCCAACCTAAGATAAAACCAATCACGCGAAACCCGATATACATAAATTTAATTAAAGTTTAATTTAAAATTAAATGAAAATCTCCTAATTCGAGACTAACTAACCTGAGGGACTCAGGGCGTTACATTTACGTTTTCTCTGTTAGTCTTTGAGTTGTTATCGTTTTAAACCTTGTTTATTTCTAGTTCACCTTTTATTTTTAGCTTGTTAGTCTTGAATTGTAAGTTTTAATCTTGTTTAATTAAAATTTCATCAAGTTCTTTGTTACTCATCTCTCTCTTGTTCTCATTACGAAGTTGTAATCACTCAACCTTAAGGAATCGACCGAGTACTGCTCCCCAATCTTGAAAGAGAACGGGTTAGGGTCATTCGGGTTACAACTCCACCATTTCCAGCTTGTTTTAATTCTACTTATCTTTTAATCATGTCTTTTACTTCCATTAATGTCCAATTTTGTTTTTCCTTTATTAGGATGAGCTAAATTTATTTTTCCCAAGCCCGGTTATGGATAGTTAGTTAAAGCTTTTAAAATCCAACAAGGCAAAAGGCGTTTTTCTCCTCTTTTATCACTTAAAGTTGTTTCCATAAGTTGAAACTTGATTTGGCCAATTAATGTTTTAACCAAGCATCAATACTAAAAAGGTTGATACGTTTTCACAACTCTACTGATTTAGCTTTAGAGAGGAATACTTTAGACATAAAGATTTCGCACGGGTAGCCTAAACATAGGACCTCGACCTAAGGTTACGGTTGGTTTTTACTAAATTAAGTTCTTTTTTCTAATAGACATATTAGGAATGGACTTAAACCTTCAAAATCACTTAGACATAAGAATATGGCGAAGTAAAACCGAAGAAAATTTATGAGAGGCGCCTGACACCTAGTTGGAAAAAGTTTGTGTATTTTTAGCTAATTTGAAGTAACTGGGCTGGGTTTATTGCATTGAGTTTTTAAATATCAAAACAAACATTATCTTTATTATTTGTCACCCCAAATTCAATTACAAAGTCATCGATCATTAACATTTCCTATAAAAAGACTTCATTTGTCCCTGAGGATCGATACTCGGAATACTCATTCTGTTTCTACTACTTGTGACGGGTGTACACTTGCGCTCTCATTTATTTTGAATCCAAAATCCCAAACAATACTAGATGCCTGGAACTTTCTGTTCCCACAAACGGCACCAATTGTTCTTACCGAACAACTTCAATAATCATAATAGATATTCGAGAATACTAAAAAATAAGTCTTACAAAACAGAGACTTGGAAGATTTTGTCATTGTTAATTGATGAGTAAAATTAGTTTCGTTTCAGTAAATAATAATGCATACACTTTCTCTCCAACTCTTGAAGTATTTATAGAAGTTTATTGATAACTGTTGAAGCAGAGGAGATTCAAAATTCAAACAAGCGGTTTTTCCTCTTGATAATCAGGCAACCACGCATGTGTGGGGGAAATCGGTTGGATCATGATGGTTCTAATGAATTGGAACTAATTTGATGACTAGGCATCCAGTTTGGTATATGGTACTACTTTCATATGTCCCTTTCACACGTGTCCTTCATTTTTGGTAGAGGCTCAATGACGTGTGATAAATGAAAATAATTATTAATCATTATTTATAACTTATATACCTTGATGTACTACATACTAAGTATACCAGTTATAACTGATATACTTAATATGTAGTACATCAAGATATATTAGTTATAACGGATATACCTAATATGAAATATATCACTAATATATTTCGAATACGGTATATCAACGATATACTTGATATAGTAAATATGAAGTATTTCGAATAAGAAGTATTTTGAATCAGGTGTATCAGTGATATATTTGATCCACCTAATCTGAAGTATATCAAGGTAAATCAATAATCGATGTATCTATTATGGAGTACATAAATAACTGATACCTTAATGTTAGATACAAACTGAGGGTAAAACTTAAATAAGTAAAAATTCGAAAATAAGAATTTAAATATTTTGTCATATTATTTGTTAAATCTAAGAGGAGTTGTCATATTTACAAATATGACAAAATATTTAGCTATCTATTACAAATATGACCAATTTCATTTATTTTGACGGTGTTTACTAAATTGTAGGAAGGAAATCAAATAGTGGAACTCACCTTAAACTTTGTAATCACTTCCCTTTTGGTAGGTTTGATCACTTTTGCATTGTCAAAATCACTTCTCCTTCCATTGATCATGTTTGGCAAATTAAAAAATTGATTTTAGGTTAAAATCACTTGAAATTGGTTTTTAATGTATTACTTGGATGAGATGATTTTGAAAAATCAATTATACTTACCGATGTGTTTGGGAATGATGGTAGAACTAATGATTTTGAAAAAAAAAATTAAGTATAATTGATTTTCCAAAATCACTATCCAAGTGATACGTTAAAAATTAATTTAAAGTTATTTTAAGCTCTCCTTAAATCAATTTCTTAATTTGCCAAACATAATCAATGGAAAAGGAAGTGATTTTGACAACAACAAAAGTGATTTGTGAATGGTCAAAATCACTCTTGGTATATGGAACAATACGATTCATACGAGAATGGAGATGGACTGTAAAAGAAGGAGGAACAACCGAGACCACCGATTACTGAAGCCGACTTAAAGCATAACGGCCGACCCACGTAAGAAGCGGCCCCACCTCGGCGCCGAGCCCTTCTCGGCTCTAGGTCGAGAGGGTTCTCGACCTCTTTCTCTCTTGATCCCAACGCCAATGAAACAATGTTCGGGCCCAAACCTCGATTAAAGGGCCCACAAGTGTCACAACCTAGTAAGCCTAACTATCTGGAGATGACCTAGGGTTGGAGTTCATGAAACCCTATGAGAAAGATCAACCATAAATAGAGAGGGAACCACCCATTGAAGGTAAGCAAAAATAACACTTCAAGTACCCTACTTGCTTAGTGATTCTCTTATAGCTAACTTAGGCATCGGAGCCTGTGTGAGGTAGTCACACCGGTTTAGGATTGTTCGATTTTGCAGTATCTGGTCCCTGGATAATCAAGTTCGGTGTGCATTTTAGAGGAAGCCGGTCAACCAAAATCCAAGCATCAACAACTCTCAAACACACCACAAATCTCATTTTTTCAAAATCACTCAATCTACTATCATTCCCAAACACACTCAATCACATTCCTCTTGTGCAACTTCATCAATCTCATCTACATTCCCTATTTGGTGCGCCCAAGACATTTATTATAATTAATTTCAAATTTTATCTTTTCTTTCTCATCTATTAATGAGATATATAATATTTTAGTTAATTATTTACATTATTATTATTTTATTTATACTAGGGATAATTTTTCTTTTAATAAAAACTTTATACAATTGTCAGTAGTTGGTGATTTTATTATAAATATTACAAATTTCTATCTCTAGTAAAAATATGGAGTAAAATGAGGCACCACGAGTACACGAACAACGGGATAATACGAGATTTGGACAAAATATAAAATTAAAATAGAAAAATGCAATTTCTCAATTTCTCTTCCGTTTCTCTTAGAAATTCAACATGAATTTTCCACAAAAAAGTACCTATCAAATGAATCATGACTTGCCACTATTTATATGCAATTTGTTCAAGTATGCGGTGTTAAATTGGACACTAATAATAGATAGAAAATAGACACATGGGACATTGAGAATTTACACAGTTGGGCATGGATCAATTTGTCACTCGATAACACTAACCAAATGGAAAATTTTGACACATGGTGTTTAGGTTATTTAGACATCTTTCTTTTCAACACCCAAGGGTATCTATTCCTTATAATGTTTATAATACTATCTAATTTTTTTAATTTTTTTAACTTTTTTAATTTTTTAATTTTACTTTGTTAGTATTAATTAATATCATGCATTTTAAAAATATCATTCATTGTTATTAAATATTATAACAATAAAATTAAATAATATTTTATATTAAATTATAGTGTTCTAATAGAAATTTATTTTAATTGATGTAATTTTATTTAATTATTTATAATTTGTTAATATTAAATAAATTATTATAATAAAAAATATTTACTATCAAAAAAATAGTAAAAAAAATAAATTAAAATATTCATTATTTTAATTAAAAAATACTAGCGCAATAATTTATTTGTAATTAGTTAAAGATAATAAAGTGGTATAGTAATAATTGTAATATATATAATTCCTATTTCCTTTAAATATATATATATATATATGATTCTCATTTCGATTTCAGACAGTTTTAGTGAAACATAAAATGATTTTTTATTCGAATTTCAAAAAATTATAGAAAACAACATCAAGGACTAACTTTCTCATTTGGATTAATTTTCATTTTGATTCATTCTCATTACAATTTCTAGTTAGTAAACGAGGCCTTATTTCTATAGTATATTTGGGAATGATTTTGGTATGGCTAGAATCACTTTTACTCATGCAAAAATCACTTACATTTTGAAATAGAATGTTCGACAATAGTTCATAAGTAATTTTTAAAAAATTCAAAATTACTTTTCTCGCGAGTGATTTTTGACAAAAAAAAAATAATAATAAATTAAAATTTTAAAATAGTTATTGTTTTAATTTTTAAAATTGTATTTCTATTCACCTTGACTTTACTTTATATTTTGAGAAATTTTTTTCTCTTTTCTAAAATTTTTCTTACTGTTTAACTTTATTTATCTTTAATTTTATTTATCCTCTTTATTTTTTTCTTTAAAATATTTATAATCTCTTCCTAAATTTTTAGTTTCCATCTCTTTTCTAATTTTATTTTTTGTTTAAAATTTTCGTCTCCCTTCCTAAAATTTCATTATATCGGTAAGATTTTTGTCTCTCTGAAAATTTTTGTCAAATTCTCTCTTTCAACTTTTAATATTAATAATTCAAAATTAAATCACTTTTAATTATATAAAAATCACTCGAAAAAGTGTACAATCAAACATTAAAATGATTATATAAAAATCAATTTCATAAAATCAGTTATCATTAAATGTGTGTTTGAGAGTAATGGTAGCATGACAAGAATCACTTTTGTAATTATCAAAAATCAATTTCGTTTAGAATATTAAGGTGTATTTGAGAGTGATGATAGAACGAGTGATTTTGAAAAAAGAGATTTAACAATAATTGATTTTCCAAAATCACCACATATTACTTAAAATTGATTTTCAGAGTATCACTTAGGTCGTGATTTTGAAAAATCAATTATTCTTAAATCTTATTTCCAAAATCACTTCTTCTACCAAAACACATCCTAAATATCTTTGACGAGAATCACTCATTTTAAAATGATTCTCAAACCCGCCCCGAGTCCTTCACCATATCAGGTGTCTCTAGCCTTCAATTCCCAACATATAACGAACATTTTCCGACTAACTTTGACGATTTTCACTACTTTTTTCTCGCTTCATATCTCAACACATAAATGATTTCCCACTCAATTAAATTGTTCCTAACCAATTTCTCCACACACATATCTATATAATAAAAGAATTTTAACTCACAAATGTCTCTCCATACACACATTTTTCTTTAGGTAGGAATTCTTCTTTCTTTAGACATGGGTGGAATTCATAATTTTTCTTCAAGAGAGGTCAAAATTTTTTCTTAAATTAGGGAGGAAAACTATAAAGTCTTAAATATTTTATACATACTTTTTGATTTACGCAGAACTCCAAGAGAGTCAATACCTCACCGTCATTCTTTGCTCCACCCCGGTATCTCTCTGACCAATCCAAACATAGTTTAAGTGGTCAAACACATCTGTATCTCATCATTATGAATCGTATGTTCAAGTTTGTGTTTTTTTTTTTAACCTACTTATGAAATGACCCGATTCATCCATAATTAGGTGAGACAACCATAAAACCCCATAACTCAACTTTATTGGGCGTTGGTAGTTTTTTAATGAGTAATAATGGTGTACTTCACACTTTGGTGCAGATGAAATGAAAGTCTGAGTTATAATAGCTACATAATATTAATAAATGACAAAAAATAAGAGTTCCAAAATATCAAAAGCAATCAAACGACATTCAACTCCCTTAACCAAGGAGACAAAAGAAACTTCCCCCATCCTAACTGAATCAATAAAATATCAACCAATTTTAACTGTGTTGGAATTTCATTGACATTGTCACGTGATTTCTTTTAATATAACATATGGGGAGGAGAATTGAACTCAGTACCTCTCGATTAAAGATATATGTCAATTACCACTGAGTCATGCTCGCTTTGACAATATTGTGACATGATTAAATTATAGATGTCCAAAGTTTTAGAAATGAAGAAACTTATAAAAAGTATTTTAATTAATACGTAAGTATTTTACTTTTCTCCACGTAAATTATAAATATTATAATTATTAGTTTATATATTCATGTTGGAGTATCTTATTTATATTTTCTACGTTTCATTGACATTTGTTTGATATATCGAAAACATAAATTGACTCTTCCTCCCACTCTGATACTATATTAAGGATGAATAAACCACCACTCAACCAACATGTTTAAACTGATTAGGATCGATAACAAAATTACTTGACATTATCCTATGTCGTGCCGTTGCATGGCAGGTGCATTTGATGTGTTCACCCGTCCCTCCTCCTAAATATTGGCCAACAATTTGGTGTTTAAATGAAACACACCTCCAATTGCCTCAAACTCTGACAAACTAAACACAAGTGCTATCACTCCTTCCATCACACACTAATGACTACACTACGCGATCCTATCTATAAGGACATATTTAGTATCAATATGAGCCTAATTTAGTAGATGAAATATTTATTACTATCTCTAAAGTTGACGATTTTATCCTCACTTGTTCAATTCAGAGATAGAAATACCAATTTTATTTATGGTTATGGATGAAATTCGATATTTAAATGGGAAACAAGAAACAATTATGAATGTATTTCTCAAAAACTAGAAACCAAGAATAAGAAATTTTTGTTCGTTGGTTCTTGTTTTCTATTTTTTAATTAAAAAAAAACATAATTGCATTTGGTAACTATTTATTTTCATTTAAACACAAACGAAACTTTATTTTGTTGAAAATGTAAACAAGAAATAAGAAACTTCTTTTTCCTAAAATTTCTATACAAATTTTTGAACGTTTCTAGAAAAAGATAATAAACAAGAAACAAAAATAGTTGTCAAATGCTTAAGTTTCTCAGTACAACTGTAAACAAGATACAAGAAACCAGATTGTTACCAAAACGAGCCCTAAAGGCATACTTGTTAACGTTCCCATTCCTTGTTTCTCGTTTCTTGTTTCCAAACTTTTTTTTTTAGAAAACACAAACATTTGGTAACTATTTTTGTTTTTTTATTTCTCATTTTTAAGAAACATGTCCAAAATTGTGTGAAATTTGGGAAACAAAAAAATCAAGTTTTTTCAAATGAAACTTTACCACAAATTTTGTGCAAATTCCAAATGAATTTTTAATTCAGCCAAATATGAATTTGGGGTCTCTTATGAAAAATTCCTTAGTTTTATGTTAGACTCACCAAGGGATTGAAGCAAATCCAGAGAAGATCAAGGTCGTCATTAACATGGAAGCTCCAAAGAACTTCAAACAACTCCATTCCCTGAATGGTAGAGTTTTACAGCACTTAGCCATTTTGTCTTAAGGTTTATGGACAAATGCTTGCCCTTCTTTAAAGTCTTGAGACATAAAAGATTGATTCAAATGGACTACATATTGCTAGGAAGCTCTCAACCAGCTTAAAGCTTACATAAGCTCGGCCCTGCTCTTGGCAAAATCTTTGCTAGGAGATAAGTTCGTTCTCTATCTCACAGTCTTAGAAAATATAGTGAGCTCTACCTTGGTCAAACAATATCATGGCAATCAGAATCTCGTTTACTATACAAGCAAAGCTATGACAGATGTGGAAACTAGATATTCCTCAATCGAAAGCTAGCCTTAACTCTTGTCATAGTGCCGAGCCGTTTGCGCCCTTATTTCCAGGCTCACCCACTAACAGTGCTCACCAACCTCCCGTGAGGTAGGTATTTCATTAAGCTGGAGACTTCTGGTAGGTTAATAAAGTGGAGACTGGAACTTAGTAAGTATGATATTTCCCCAAAACTCGAACTTCGAACCTCTAAGTAGGAGTACTATTGCTAGCACCAGAAGGATTGAGGTTCGAGTATGCTCTAAGGTTCAACTTCCAAACTTCAAATCATAAAGTTGAATACGAAGCATTGATAGCAAGCCTTTGCATGGCCAAAGGACTTGGGGCAACTCACATTCTGATTTTCAATGACTTTCAGCTCATTGTAAATCAAATAACGGAGGAGTACCAAGCAAATGATATTCGTATAAAGAAATACCTGAGTAAGACCAAGGCTCTTCTTGCTCAGTTCTAGGAATACCTGATCAAGCAAATACCTAAGTCTGAAAATCCAAACGATGGTACCTTAGCCAAATTGGCATTAGCATATGAGACCAACCACTATAGGTTGGTACAAATTGAAATTCTAGATACAGAATCAATCCTATAGCGAGATATGATGAATATTGAAGCACAATCATTTATTTGGATGGACCATATCAAAGAGTTTATACAAGAAAATATACCTGAAGATCGGAAAGAGGCAAAGAAGCTCAGCTGAAAAGTAGCTCAGTATGTACTCAGAGACGGAAAGCTTTACAAATGAGGCGTTTCACTACAGTTGTTGAGATGTTTGGATAAATTGAAGCAAATTATGTCATAAGAGAAGTCTACGAATGAGTGTTCAGAATCACTCAGGGGCTAGATGTTTAGTAGCAAAAATCGTTCGACAGAGCTACACTCACCAACCTTGAATGAAAACACTAAACAATTCGTCCAAGTCTTTGATCAATGTGAAAGATTTGCCAATTCAATCCACCAGCCACCCGAGCTTCTTCCCCCATCACCAGCCCCTCGATTATTTGCACAATGGGGGGTTGACCTAATCCTTCCTCTTCTTCCGAAGAAAGGGTAAACAAAATATGTAGTTGTAGTTGTAGACTACTTCACTAAATGGGTTGAAGCGGAACTTTTGGCTACTATCATTGAAGCTTATGTCACTAACTTCATCTAGACGAACATAGTTGTACTAATTTGACATACCAAGTGCGATCGTGACTGATAATGGCAAAAACTTTGACAATGCTAAGTTTGAGGACATTTGTTCTAAGCTCGGTATTAAGTACTCAAGCTTGGCTCCAGCATACCCTCAGGCAAAGGGATAAGTTGAAGTCATCAACAAGATAATCAAGTGTGGCTTAAAGTTAAGGCTTGAAGCTCGTAAAGGGAGATGGGCAGAAAAACTATCAGAGGTTCTATGGTCATACCATATAATTCTGTTAGGATCAATAGGAGAAACTCTATTTGTCCTAACTTTTGGCTTAGAGACATTTGTGCCAGTACAGATTGGGATGCCAACTAAAAGGACTAAGCTGTATAATCAGCCCTTAAATGATGAAGATTTACTCTTGAACTTAGACTTGCTCAATGAGAAGAGAGAATCTTCACAACTTAGACTCGCAGGATATCCAAATTGGGTGGCAAGGTACTACAATGCCCATGTCAACTATACACCTTCAATGTCAGACATCTAATCTTGTGAAACGTGCCATAGCACATTAGAATGCTAGAACCGACCTGGGTGAGGCCCTTTCAAGGTCAAAGACATAGTGCGACCTATCACATACATGTTGACAGACCTCTCAGGCAAACTCCTGCATACCCGTGGAATGTCGAGCATTTAAAACGGTAAAATCCTTGAATTGTAAAGCAGCCCTTACATACAAGGAATGTAAAGGAATTCAAAATAGGATGAATAAAATTGGTTGGTTTATTTGAGCTATGCCCACCGTTTAAATGCCAGTCTGTGCTCAAATGGGATTATATGGTGTCTTAAGTAAAAATCTAGTTCATCTCGAAACAGTTGACATAGCATTTACTTTAGGCATGACCTTTAACCTTTTTTTTTTTAAAAAAAAAAAACTTCACGAGTTATTAAAAAACTTTCTAAGTTAAGGTCAAGCTATGTTGTCAATATAAAAAGCATTAGAGAAGTGTTAAAATTTCAATTTCATTAATACGAGGGTCGAGGTATATATGCCCTGACCTGTACATTAATGAAATATGAATAGAAATTACAATAAAAGCATGTAAAAAAAGTAAATGACACAACAGATTCGAAGCTCACTTCCCCCCCTCTAACTCTCCAGCGCAGACGTAGTGGCTGGATCTTGAGAAGCCTGCCCACTTCCTTGGGAAGACATGACTTCATTTCCCTCTTGAGTTGCCCGCACCGGATCACCCTCTAATGAAGGTAGCTACTCAAGTGCAAGCTCTTGATAAGGCTACTCCTCAACCTTAGGTTTGAAGTCCAGCTCAGCCGAGTAGAATTGCATGAATTTTCAGAAGCCGTAACTTCGACGCAGAAGAGCATCCATTTATCCACATATTGCTGCTTGAGGTTAGAGACGTCAAGCTTTAGGCTAACCTTCTAGATCTATTTGATGGTGAACCGCATGGCCATGTTGGAGAAGTTCTTGACGAATTCATCAAACTCAAAAAGAGTTCTAAACTTTTACTCCAATAATGAGCTACTTCTTAGCTTCCCTTCAATTTCTCAAGCTCACCCTTGATAGTGGCCTACTTGACCTCAAATGCTTTGAGCCTTTCAGCAATATTGGCCTTGTTGCTTTTTAGGCTGTTCACCATGGTGTGTGCTTTTTGCTGCAACACTTTCTTGGTTAGGATGGTTTTCTAGCTCTGGGACAAGTTAGCCACGAGTTCACCCACTTTGGCCTTCATGGCCTCAAGCTCGACTCTTGCCTCTTTAAGCTTACCACAATAGGAGTATCAGCGTCTAAGGGGACCGAGGATGTAACTCCCCGTGTTACTCAAGTTAGGTTACTCTCGAGTCTCGGGGCCTCCTATCTTAGAAATCTTTTTAATTTAATTTAAGTGTTTAATTTAATTTTATTTTGAGTTGCTGCAGAAATTGTTATGAATTATTGGCGTGTATGTACTTATTTAATTATCGTTTAACGAGGAGTCTGCTTCTTTGGCATTTGTCCTGGGTCGTTGGACCAACTATTTAATTCTATTATTGGATATTATTAAGCTTAAGGAGGTTGGAAATAGGATTCTAATTTCTTGTTCGTGGGCTTGTTTTGTTTTAACAAAAAGTAATTGGGTAAGTGGGTCTTTCTTATTTTAAAACAGAAGAGAGGTAAAGGAAAACCCTAGCCTAAGTGGGTTTTTGTTTTAAAACAAAAGAAAAGGGAAGAGAAAACCCTAGCCCCCAAACCCACCTTCTTCGTGAAACACCCACCCCCCTCGTTTTCCTTCTTTCTGTTCTTCCTTCTACCGCCAACCCACTCCTTCTCGAAATGAGCTCAACGGCCGGTGACCTCGACACAGCAGCGTCCATCTCCGGTGGACGGCAGCAGGCGGCGCGGCTCAGGCAGCAGCAAGCGCGTGACTCCGGGCAGCAGCGGCTTGTGGCATCGAACAACGACGGACGCGCTGCTTCGGGCAGCAGCGGACGCGCGTGCAGTGTTGGCCAGCAGCAGCGGCAGCGGTGTTGGGCAGCAGCAGCAGCGGCGGCGGTGCGACGTGGGTGCGGTTCTGGGACGTTTTTCAGCGGCGCATCCCCCCCTCGCGAGCGGGTTCGGTCTCCCTTGGTGGACGAAAATCGCGGCGCGGGTCCTTGCTCCACACAGCGTAGTGGGTATCGATTTGGTGAGTTTTTGTTGATAAAATAGCTTGGACAGCAACAATTTTTGCTTTTGGCGCCTACCCATAACCATTAGAAGTTCGATTTATGCAACCCACATTTATTCGAGTTAGGCCGGAGTTACCCGCACCTAGAAGAAGACAATTTTTGCGGTAACAGACGTTGCAAGATCCCTTATATTGAATTTCGATGGCTGAAAATTTTGTGTTAATTATTTTTATTTGTCTATTGTTGATTAGGTGTTGAATTGACGTAAGATCTAGGAGCATAGCAGTGGGTAAGTAGCACCAGGGGGCGAGTGCGTGCATTATTGAATGTTAATGGAATGGTTTTGTGCTGATTTTTAGTTAGAATAGTTTATTTCGTGCATATAGAAATTGTTAGTCTTGGTTTTGTGAACGCCTAGTGATTGTTGTGTTGACATACATGCCACTAATTCTATTGTTAGACATTACGAGCATGCATGGTTTCTTGTCGTTGAATGTGGCTGGTCAGTTCTGATTATTATGGTTGGGAGGGATTGATCTATGACGTTTGGAAACATGTTGAGATGAAATGCATATGCTGATTGTATGTTATTTAGTTTTATGTTGTTTAGTTGGAAGCTGTTGGGTAGTGTTTTGTTTGGTACGTTTAAAAGTATGCTGAAAAATTGTACTGTGACTTGGAATGTGGGTGACTTACAGGTTGTCTTGGAAGAGTTAGTGGGAGTTTACAAGAGTGATGGGACGGGTTAGCTGTTGTTATCATGTGGGTTGTCGGAAGTGAAAACGCATGCTAGTCGTTGGGTTACTCAAGTCCTTGTAGTGGATGATTTGGGGGTTATGTGGTAAAGTTTTAGCGAATGACGATGTTGCGAATGCATGATTTATCTTGTAATGAAAGTGGATGTACCGATGTTGTGGCCTCGTGGGCAATGGACGAGGCTGTTAAGTCCCTATTGGACTCGAGGCTCCGGGGGTAGAAGGCCTTGGGGATAAATGACAAGGCCAGACACTAAGTTTTCTACAAAGGAGTATTGGGGTCTTTGGGATAAATGTCAAGGACGAATAAGTTGGTAGCCATCGGTACCTTGGGGATAAATGACAATGCCGAATATCAAGTTTCTATAGATGAGTAGTGGGGTCTTAGGGATAAATGTCAAGAACCAATATGTCGAGTAGTCATTGGTACCTTGGGGATAAATGTCAAGGACTGATGCGCAGTTCAAGGCCTTGAGAATAAATGGCAAGGTCGAACACCAAGCTTTTGTAGAGGGAGGTCAGTATCTTGGGGATAAATGTCAAGTGCCGATACGCCTCGAAGAGTTAGACTTTGAGTATTAACGTAAAGTGTAAAGCGAATTTTAGCTCGAGTGGGTCATAGGCTAGTGGGTCGTGTAGTCGAAGTCTTGGGAGTCCTGGTGTTTAGATGCTTATATGGGAATGTTGATCTACTGTTATTATCTCTTGTTGCCTGGTTGTTTGTTTTGCTATTGTGTTTGATGTCGTGTGATTACGAGCATGCTGTTGTGATTAGTTAGGGAGGGCTACTTATGGAGTATCTTATATACTCACCCCCTCTACCTTAATTGTTTCAGGTGTGAACAGGGCCTTCGACCGTGGTGATGATGTGGAGGAGGCTTGACCGAGGAGGGATCACTAGTTGTGTTGGTTAGGACGGCGGAAACTGTCGTTCATTGCGAGCAGCGTTAGAAACTTATAGTTAAAGGTGTACTAGACATTGGGCTGACTCACAGAATGTTTTCTTTTTCTTTATTCATTCTTAATAGGCGAACTAATGTCTTGCGGTTATTGTTATTATTCGAGTCACTGATGCACTCTGGATTACTGGACTAAATGATTGTTTTTCTTAATTGGATTGCTAGCCACTGAGGCGAGCACAAACTTTTAGGAATTGGTTGTGTTATGAGTCTCTGATTATCTTTAAGGTAAATGTTTCACGTCTTTGGATTGAAGGGGGAAAGGAAAGGGGAATGATCGCATTATTTCAATATTTCAGGATGTATTTTCGAGGGCATTACACTTTACGTTGCCTTTAATGGGAGGGGGGTGAATAGGTAATATAGTGACGTCATCTCGTTATGTAGTGAAATTTGGGGGCGTCACAGAGGAGGCCAAACAGTCCTTTTCAATCATCAGGTCACACCCTTCAAGCTCGACCTTCCTAAAAAGGGCAACCTGACAAGCGACGACGTATGTCTATTAAAAAATAGAGCAATAATGAGACAATGACAGAATGTAAAGAAAAATTAAGTATGAAGGGAGGCATACCTGCACCCTATAACCTATCAAGTTTTGCATGTCATTTCTAGTGTGCTGGCATGGTGAAAGAAGCGCTGAAGACTCCTTTCAAAGCTCTTCCCTGCATCCAAGCGACCTCCTGTGATCATAATGGACCAAGAACTCCAATAATCAACCTACATCAACAAGCATGAAAAGTTAGAGGAAAGACCCCTAAAAGAAGGAAGCTTCATTGTACCCACCATCAAATTTTCTCCATTTAAAAAGGCCATGAAAAACCATTAAGGGTTAAAAGGACGAGGAAAGTAGAAGAAAGGCCAACTGAATGGCCTAGTCTCAAGGACTTGGCTACCGCTAGCCCATGGCCACACGCCCATGTGAAGCCCACATTGTACACGCCACACTACCACACATCGTACACGCCACACTAGAATTTATCGGATGCTGCATGTGCCCCACACTACACGACCCTGTCCTATCGCACGCGACCAACACCACATGCCCCATACCCTGTCACAAGCGCTTCTTGTCGCACGCTAGCCTTGCAACATGTCTGCCTTACTGCATGCTTGCCCCCTGTTGCGTGCCCTTGTCGCTCGCCCTACCGCACGCCTTGCCCAGCGCCCATGCTACCTACACATGCCTATTGTCACAATCGCACCTTTCAAAGGACTTACAAAGCGATTGTGCGGCACTTGCTCTTGCCCACGAGCAACTCAGCCAATGAAAATCGGATAGCCGGCGGCACCATGGCTATGTATCACAACCTCCACCCCCGTTCTTGAGAAAACGGTTTTGGAAAATGGGTTTAGAGAAAAAAGGTTTGGAAAGCGTTTGAAGACATTTTGGAAAGCTAGTTGTATGCTTGAATGCAAGAGAATAGATTACAGCAAGACAAGATACAACTCAAGGTATGAGGGAGACTAGGTGTACCTTCCTAAGGTAGATTATAAAGCATTTTGCCTTTGTCAGGCGTGAACATGCAAAGTGGCGAGGAGTCACTCGCTACCAAAAGTACAATGAAAAGTAAATAACATGCAAAAGTAATTATATGACATAAAAGTAGGTGGGAAGAGGCTATCATGGGCATGCGGTCATGGGCGACATGCACTGGACGAGCATGACCATGACATCCTCCCCCACTTAAATGGTTGACGTCCCTGTCAACCGACGTTGCTCGAACTCTGTGACCTGGGTTGATGCTAATTTCAGATTTCTGCGCGATCCCAACTGATCTCTTCATTTGGAACCCCTGTTCATTTGACTAAGAATTCTTGTACGTCCCTTCTCGGTCGTCCAACTCGACGAGTTCTTTCAGCTAGGATTTCTTCAACTTCTTTTTCCATCTTGTTGTTCAAGGTGACCGCTGGTCAGGTCACGTCGTTTCATGCGGGATCAATGGTGTCTGGGTGATAGGATTTCAAGTTGCTCACACGAAACACTGGGTGGATTTTCATCCATGAGGGTAATTGGACCCTGTATGACGTCTTTCCCACCTTCTGAATGATGTTAATTGGCCCTTCATATTTCCGCACAAGGCGTTGATCTTTGTTACCTCGGAATCGGAGTTGTTCCGGGCATAGTTTTATGAGCACTTGATCTCCTGCTTGAAATTCCAACTGTCTGCGCTTCTTGTCGACCCACTTCTTCATGTGTTTGGACACCTTCTCAAGGTATGCTCGGGCGACATCCGTGGATTATCGCCATTCTTTGGTGAAGTTGTAAGCTTGTGGGCTCTTTCCTGCATAAGGGTGGTCGATGATGTGAGGTAGCACAGGTAAGCGCCCGCATATTATTTCAAAAGGAGACTTCCCTGTGGTTGTGCTCTTTTGGCAGTTGAAACAAAATTGGGCTACATCAAGCATCTGTATCCAGATTTTCTGTCGAGTATCAATGAAATGGCAGAGTTTCCTCCAACATACTATTGAAGCGTTCTGTCTGACCGTCGGTCTGCGGATGGTAGCTTGAGGATATGTACAGGTTGGAGCCAAGTAGCCGGAACAGTTCCGTCCAGAAGGTTCTATTGAATCTTCCATCTTTATCACTCACGTGATGGAACTCTTAGACATGCACAGCGGAAGCTAAGGATCATAATACACTTAATGAAGCAATTTAACTAAAATAAGCAGGCTTGGAAAAATGATGAAAAATGTAAAGAGAAAAAGATTAACTTTATACCTTTGAAGACCTCCATTATAACTTCTTCTCCTAACTTAGTGGGACCACCAACGACAAATCCGTGCTATCCTCGGGTTGATGAACACGGTTGTGGGACCGAATTTTGAGTGAAAACAATGAGAAAACACTAATGGCTAGGAGAAGACAATAGAAATTTGAGTGGAAAAATTCTGCACTCATGCAAGTAAGCATTAGCCTTATCCAAGTGATCTTCATCACCTATATAAAGACCAAATGCATGCAAAGACATGCTTTGCATGCCTTCCACTTCAAACTCCACTAGCATGTAAAAGACAGGTGTCATTGCCTTGAAGAAACACTTCAAAAACCACTAGTTAGTGGAAAAATCCAACTTGATTTTTTAAATAAAACTTTGATAAAACTAATTTTTATAAAAACAAAAATTGAAATATCAATTTTCTATTAAAACAAAAACCAAGCGAAATCAATATCTCATATTAATTTGTCTTTGACACCTAAGCTTGATTAATCACATTAATCAAATTACAACTCTTTTTCATGCTTTGAACTTATTTAAAACTAATTTAAATAAGTCATACTCTCCATAATAATTAAATGTAAATTAGATTATATATTATATCTCATATAAAATACAATATTCCCTTAAAAACCGAATTTTAATACTTCAAATTCTTGCTTCACCTAGTTCATCAATTTTATCCTTTATGAGCTAGCATAAAGACCCGTTGGACCTACAGATCATGGGCTCCAACTATTCGAGACTAACCGGTCAAACTCTTTAACTTAGTTAATCAACATTCGTTAACTAACAGGACTGTACTATAGCCTGTAGATGCACTCCCCTCACTGGAGATATATTTGTGTCCACTCGATATAACCGTCATCGATAAGTTGATCCTTCACAGGCCGTTCGTAACCTCAGCTAGGTAAAAGAAAAAAACCGTTTTACCCCTAAGTTACATCTTTTCTCCTTAAGTACCACTATCCCTCTAATAAACAATTGATTTAGGATCAAATCACTAAATCTCATTCCTCTGGGGCCAGTGAGAGGATGGGGCCCCTTGTTCAAGACCCGGGATCAGCCCTTAAAGGAAAAACCTCTCTACTATCCCTAAATCGGGTAGGAGTGAATTCCGTCTTGCTAATTCTATGTCCCCAGCTATCTACCCAGTCTTATCCCTGAAATGGGAGGCATATTGAGCAGCGCTGATGAGCTTTCTCTCACCTATGCAGATCAAGGGAAAATCCTGAATAAATAGGAGTTCATAGATGACTCAGGATTTAGATCAAGTTATTTAGGTCATCGATAAACGAAATTAATCAATGTTAACCGTAAACGGTGTTAATACGTAACAGTGATTATTTCAGGGTCAGTCTTACAAAATCTCATTGTGTAAAACACCCCCGCTCACATGTTTTTACACGAACGAATCAGGATCACTTCGTTTATGACACCCTACAACATTTGTAACAATCATAAAGCGGGTCGTATTCAATAGTGTCTCCAGGAAAAGGTACCCAACTTGATCCATGTACTATAAACTCTTTAGGCTATTTACTTGAACTTGATCCAGTTTATGTCTCCACATAAAGTCCAAGTACTCATTATAATAGCCAAGGGTTCGTAGTTTATTCGATTTATTAAAAAACAAATTCACTTTCATTTAACAACATTTGTCTGAATAACCTCACATTAATGTTCACTATTTACAAACTACGAGTTTTAGGGCAGAGTACCCAACATCACGATGCTTTCGGGGACACCCCATAGTTTCACTATGTTCTTGAAGAATAGTTGTGTTGTCATCTCTGCGGAACACATCTTGGAGTTGGGACAAAGGTTGCGTATTTGGAGAATCTGTCGACAATAACAAGGATAGCTTCGGATTCTCCAACCTTGGACAGATGGGTGAAGACGTCCAGGGATATACTGTCCCAAGGCCTTGATGGCACTGGGAGGGGCTCCAGTAAGCCCGCGATTTTAGTCCTCTCGACTTTGTCTTGTGGCCAGATGAGACACGTCTTGGTGTATTGCATAACGTCGTCTAGCAGGTTCGGCTAGTAGTACCCTTTCTTCAGTAGTGCATATGTTCTACGCCACCCAGCGTGGCCAGCCCACATGGTGTCATGGCATTCTCCCATCAGGAGTTTCCTCAAGTTTCCTGCTCGCAGAACATAGAGACGACTGCCTTTGGTGAAAAGGAAGTCGTCTTCGACCCAAAACTGGCGGGTCTTCCAGTCTTTTACTAGCTGAATAATGGTTTGCACTGCTGGATCGTCTTTCAGGTGTGCCTTGATGGCTTCACGAACAAACCTCGTCAGCTTGCTTGCTTTCAGATAATCTAACATGCACAGGGTCGCATGTTCGCTCTTCCGACTAAGGGCGTCTGCTGCTTGGTTTGATCGACCAGGCCGATGTTCGAATTGGAAGTCGAATTTGGCGAGGTCTCTTCCATCGGGCTTGTTTCGAGGACAACTTCGACTGATTGAAGAAATGGCATATCGAGCTGTTGTCGGTTTTGACAACGAACTTGGAGCCTAAGAGATATTGTCTCCAGGCCCTTAGGTAGTGGACTACTGCCAACATCTTTTTTTCAGAGGCCACATACCTCTTTTCCGCGTCGTTCAACTTTCGGCTTTCGTACGCCACTAGATGTCCATCTTGCAAGAGAACACCGCCTAGGGAGAAGTCTGAGGCATCAGTTTCTACCTTAAACGGCTTGGTGACATCTGCGATACCAAGCACTGGCCCTTCCATCATGGCTTTCTTGAGTTGATCAAAAGCTGCTTGACACTTTGGAGTACAACTCAAAGTATTATTCTTCTTCAAGAGTTCAGTTAATGGTCCCGCCTTCTTCAAAAAGCCTTTGACAAATCGTACCCGAGAAAAGACCGCAGTTCGGTGATGAAACTCGGAACTTTCCAATCTTGGACAGCCTTGACCTTTCCATCTTCCATGCCAATTCGACCGCACTCGATCACATGGCCCAGGAAGTTGATGCGTTTTTGCGCGAACGCACATTTCTCTCTCTTCACGTATAACTCATTCTGTCTTAACTTCTCAAAGACGAGCTGCAAGTGGGTCTGGTGTTCCACCGTGGAAGAACTGTAGACTACTATGTCATCGAGGTAGACTACCACAAATTTGTCGAGATACTCGTGGAACACCTGATTCATCAAGGTGCAAAACGTCGCTGGGGCGTTGGTAAGGCCAAAGGGCATAATAAGGAATTCGAATGCCTCATATCTCGTGAGACAAGTCGTCTTGGGCTCGTCTCCCGCTGGAATGCGCACTTGGTAGTATCCAAACCTCAAGTCCAACTTGGAAAAGTACTTGGCCCCGTGGAGGCAATCAAATAGATCGGTGATGATGGGTAGTGGGTATTTATTGCGTATAGTGAGCTTGTTCAGGGCATGATAGTCGATACAAAGGCAAAGACTGCCATCCTTCTTCTTTTGGAAGAGGACTAGAGCTCCATAGGGAGACTTTGCTGGGCGGATGAATCCTGCATTAATCAATTCATCCAGCTGCTTCCTGAGTTCGGCTAATTCAGGAGGGGCCATACTGTAGGCATTCTTAGCGGGCAGTTTTGCCCTTGGGACGAACTCGATTTCGTAGTCAATTCCCCTACGCGGCGGTAGGGACTTAGGCAGACTGTTAGGCATAACGTCTGTATAGTCAACTAGGACTTGCTGGATCTCACTGGGAATTACTTCTTTACTACTCTCTTATTCGATCACTGGGATGGCCATAAATGTTGGTTCGTCATGAGCAAGGCCCATTTTTAGCTGCAGAGCTGATATCATCTTGACCCCACTTGGTTGTTTTATACTCGTCGGAACAACGGTGGGATCAGATCTAGTAACAACTAGACACTTCGCTAGGGGCATGGGGATGACTTTGTGCTCTAGAAGGAATTCAATTCCGAGCACGACGTCGAAGTCATCCATTCTAACAATTACAAAGTCCACTTTGCCGCTCCATGTTCCGATCTTCAGTTGGACCCTTTTTGCTATCCCTACGATGGGGAGAGTCGCGGAGTTAACTGCTTTTATCTTTCCTGGATCTTTATCCCATTGTAGATTCAGACGGCGAGCCTCGGTTTCAGTCATGAAGTTGTGTGTGGCTCCAGAATCCACCATAATACTCTTGGCAACCTTATCGTGAACCAACATGTCCACATACATGAGCCCTCTCTCTAGTGGTTCTTTTGCTTCTCCCACCTTCTTCTTGAGAGCCGACAGGAATTTCAGTGCCCCCATGCGGGGGTTATCAGTGGGCTCTTCGGTCGGTACATCTATCTCAGCGGTTTCTGTCTCGACCTTAGGGCCATTGGCTATGGTAGCTTGGAGTGCCTTCAGGGCAGTTCGGTGTGGGCAGTCGCTTACGCGATGAGCCCCTTTACACAGAAAGCAAACGAGGGGCCCTGGATTGAAGTTGTTCTGTTGGTTTGGCCCGCGCCAGTTGATTCCACCCCTCTGATAGGGTCTGCAATCCGTTCCTCCATTCCTATCTCCTCCCCCACTTTTGGGTGAGCTTGTTCTGGTGGTTTTGTTCCCACTACTCGATCAGGGTTGGTTCCTTCTGTAATCCTAAGACTGCTCGTTACCAAGATTAAACAGGCGTTTAGCCGCAGCATAAGTAGAGTCGAGGTCTTGAACCCCTTGGTCGTACAACTTGGACTTGGCCCATGGTTTCAAGCCTTTCACGAAGTAGAAGACTTTGTCTTTCTCTGACATGTCTCGTATGTCCAACATCAGTCCAGGAAACTGTTTTACGTAGTCTCTGATATACCCAGTGTGTCGCAGCTCTCGTAGTTTACGTCTCGCTAGAATTTCAACATTTTCCAGAAAAAACTGCGCCTTGAGGGCTTTCCTCAACTCGTCCCATGTGTTTTTAGTGCATCATCCCTCTTGGATGTCCATATACTTGGACCTCCACCAAAGCTTTGCATCTTCAGCTAGATGCATGGTTGCCAAAGTGATCTTTGCTTCTTCTGTTGTGGTACTTGTAGCTTGAAAGTATTGTTCGACGTCAAAGATGAAATTCTCAAGGACCTTGGCATCGCGAGCCCCGCCAAAGGGCTTAGGCTCCGGAATCTTCACCTTGTTAAACTGGACATTGCCCCCTTCTGGGCCTTGGTTTCCCACCACTCTCATGGTGAGGTTCACATTTGTGTTTATCTCTTTAATTTCTGCCCGCACGACTTCTATAGCAGCTCGAAAGTCGTCGGAAAGATCACTGACCGTCTGCATGATCACCTTCTGGGAGCTGTCTAACTCTTCGACACGCTCCTCTACATGAGCAACCCAGCTCGTCGAGCTGTTCCCTCGCTTGAAACTAGCCGTTTTCCCAGCTTTACGTTCTAGGGTCTCAATCCTAACTAACAACTCTTTCATTGGCAATGCGTCAATTCAAGCGTTTGCTGCATCGATTCCATCGGCCTTACAAGTCACCTCTTCTAGCCGATTTTCTAGGAACCGAACATGATTAAGGACTTCTCTAAGGAACAACAGCTATTCCTCAATTTCCACGAGTCGTTCGACATGTGTCTTGTTCAACTGTTTCACTACCGACATGATTACTGATCTCGATCCGAGGAGCCAACTAGGCTCTGATACCAACTGTCACAATCCCACCTTTCAAAGGACTCACAAAGCGATTGTGCGGCACTTGCTCTTGCCCACGAGCAAGGCAGCCAATGAAAATCGGATAGCCGACGGCACCACGGCTATATATCGCAACCTCCATGATTTCACTTGTTCATAAGAGTAAAAAAAGGCTAAATGTGTGCTGTTTTCTAACGTTTTAAACTCGGAAACCGTGATTTAAGCTTAGTATAGTATCCAAAACCTTTCATTTTAAGTTATCTTGGGTTATACATGCACATAGGATGTTTTTACATTATTTAGAGTTGATTTCTAAAGAAAATTACACTTTTGTGCAGAAAAATATCGAGTTAGGCGCTTGGTGCCTTCCCCAATCCCAAGATTGCCCTTAATGTAAAACGTACGTTTTGGTGTGATTTGAAGCCTTCCCAAGCTCTGCCACATGTCGTCCATGCATTAAAGGTTGCCAATTCAACAACTACCCAACCAAAAGGTGTTTGAAATTGATGGCTCTCCACAAAGCTCTCAACCTCATAACCACCTTGAAGTCCCTATAAATTCAGCAACTTATTCTCTTCATTCATCATCCCAGAGTGATCATTTCAGCTTTAGACATTTACTTCTCAGCTTGTTTTCGTTTCCCTTTAAGTTTTTGAGTTGTTATTGTTTTAACCTTGCTTATTTCAAGTTCACCCTTTATTTACAGCTTGTTATTTTAGAATTGTAAGTTTGATTTTATTTAATTAAAATTCCAGCAAGTTCTTGATATTCATTTCTTTCCCTATCTCTCATTACGAAATTGTAATCACTCAACCTTGAGGAACCGACCGAGTATTACTCCCCAATCTTGAAAGAGAACGGGTTAGGGTCATTCGGGTTACAACTCCACAATTTCCAGCTTGTTTTAATTCCACTCATCTTTTAATCATGTCGTCTACTTCCATTAACATTAAATTCTGTTTATCCTTAATCGTCATGAGCTAAATTTATTTTCCCAAGCCCGGTTATGGATAGTTAGTTAAAGTTTTTAAAATCCAACGAGGCAAAAGGCGTTTTTCTCCTCTTTCATCACTTAAAGTTGTTTCCATAAGTTGAAACTTGATTTGGCCAATTAATGTTTTAACCAAGCATCAATACTGAAAGGGTTGATACATTTTCACAACTTTACTGATTTAACTTTAGAGAGGAATACTTTAGACATAAAGATTTTGCTCGGGTAGCCTAGACATAGGACCTCGACCTAAGGCGAGGTTACGGTTGGTTTTTACTAAATTAAGTTCTTTTTTCTAATAGACATATTAGGAATGGACTTAAACCTTCAAAATCACTTAGACATAAGAAGATGGCGAAGTAAAATCGAAGAAAATTTATGAGATCCGCCTGGCGCCTAGTTGGAAAAAGTTTGTGTATTTTTAGCTAATTTGAAGTAACTGGGCTGGGTTTATTGCATTGAGTTTTTAAATATCAAAACCAACATTATCCTTATTGTTTGTCACCCAAAATTCAATTACAAAGTCACCGATCATTAACATTTCCTATAAAAAGACTTCATTTGTCCCTGAGAATCGATACTCAGAATACTCGTTCCGTTTTTACTATTTGTGACGGGTGTACACTTGCGCTCTCATTTATTTTGAATCCAAAATACCCAAACAAGTTTTTGGCGCCGTTGCCAGGGAAACTTTAGTCTTTTATTAATTTTTGTGATTGGTTTTTGTGATTGTCATTTCTGTTCTTCAACATTTTTTATTTATATCCAACCACGAAGGTCATTGATTAGTGCATGAGCACGGATTCATTTCTGTTGCCATTTGATCTTGAAATTGAGAGAACCTGTCGTAGGTTGAGAAAAGAACAGAGACTCAGAAAACAGAGAGAAAAGCAAAAAAAGAAAGATATTTCGAAAGCGAGAGTGAAAGTACCATCACTTTTATGGACGAGATTCCACCACAAAATCCTGCAGATCCACCAGTTGTTAACGGAAATATGGCAGGTCAACAACAAAACAATGAGTTCAATCATATCTTGATGGCAGATAATAGAGACGTAGCCATGTGAGAATATGCTGCCACAGCATTCCAGAATTTGGATTCTTTCATCCTAAATCCCATTCCAAAAGCCGCCAACTTCGAACTGAAGCCGCTTATGTTTCAAATGCTTCAGACATTAGGACAGTTCGGGGGGCGTGAACACAAAGATCCTCATGATCATCTCAAAACTTTTTTTCAAATAGCTGGTGCATTTAGATTTCCAAATATAACTGATGATGCATTAAGGTTAACTCTTTTCCCATTTTCTCTTAAGGATCGGGCAAGAACATGGCTCAACTTGTTCCCGCCAGGATCAATTACAACATGGAATTCGCTAGTAGAGAAGTTCCTTACAAAGTATTTTCCTCCTACTCGCCATGCTGACATCAGCGAAGAGATTGTCACCTTTAGACAATATGATCGTGAACCAGTGCACGAGGCATGGGAGAGATTCAAAGAGTTGCTGCGAAAGTGTCCGAACCATGGATTACCAGCATGTATCCAGATTGAGCATTTCTTCAGAGGTTTGGACCACCCCACTAAGATGATGCTCAACAACGCCGCAAATGGAGCTTTCACGAAGAAAACCTTCAACGAAATAGTTGATATTTTGGAGGACCTAGCATCCCACAATGAGCTATGGTGTTCTCAAAGGTCGAAACCTGCACCTAAGAAGCAAGATCAAGCGGGTGTATTGGCGTTGGACATAGTAACTTCAATGCAGAAGGAAATAGTGACGATGAACCAAATGGTCAAGGAGTTGGCCCTAGAAAGGAAGAGTGCACCAACAACAACCGTGCAACTAGAATATGCTTCTCCTGTTTGCCAAATTAATGAAATTGTTTGTTCTTATTGTACTGATAACCATGTTTATGAGAATTGTCTGCATAATTCAGCTTTTGTTTATTATGTAGGTCATGGGAACAATCGAAACTTCAACCTCTATTCAAACACGTACAATTCGGGGTGGAGACATCATCCCAACATTTCATGAGGAGGTCAAGGAAGTTCCAGTGGAGCGACCCAAGGGCAGAACCAGCAATATAAGCAGCCCTATGTCCCTCCTACTTTTTCAAGCAATCAACAGATGCCACCACCACCACAACAGTATAATTAGAACCAAATAATCCCATCGCAACCAACTCATAATAACAATACTAGTCTTGAGAACATGTTTAAGGAGTACATGGCGCGCAATGATGCATTGATGCAATCCCAAAATGCCACAATCCAAACTCAAGCAGCGACAATGAGAAACCTAGAAGTTCAAATGGGATAACTTGCCAATGATTTGAAGGTGAGACCGCAAAGCTCTTTTCCTGGACATACTGAAGTTCCAAAAAGAGATGGAAAAGAGCAATGCAAGGCGGTAACTTTGAGAAGTGGATTGTCTTACGAAGGACCAAAGATGCTGGTTGAGGTAGAGAAACCTTCCACATCAATTCAAAATGCTCCTAGTGAAGCAGAGAAAGAAAAAACCACCTCGGGTGAGGGGGAGGCGCCTAACGCCTCTTCACAAAAAAATTCATCTTTTGTCCCGATTCCTCCTTTCCCTCAAAGATTAGCCAAGAAAAACCAAGAAACTCAGTTTAGAAAGTTTTTAGACATCCTTAAACAACTCCACATAAACATTCCTTTAGTTGATGCCTTAGAACAAATGCCAAATTATGTTAAGTTCCTGAAGGATATTGTGTCTAGAAAAAAGAAGTTAGGTGAACATGAGATGGTAGCTATGACTAAGTGTAGTAGTGAAGCTGTAGGTAGCCCTTTGCCCATAAAATGTAAAGATCCCGGCAGTTTCACCATCCCTTGTTCTATTAGAGGAAAGAATTTAGGTAGAGCTTTATGCGATCTAGGTGCTAGCATTAACCTAATGCCCCTATCTGTTTTCAAAGAATTAGGCATAGGAAAAGCTAGACCCACTTCAGTTACCCTCCAATTAGCAGATAGATCCATTAAGAAGCCTGAAGGAAAAATAGAAGATGTTCTAGTTCAGGTAGATAAGTTTATCTTCCCTGCAGACTTCATCATCTTAGACTGTGAGGCCGATTTGGATGTACCTATCATCTTAGGTAGACCCTTCCTAGCTACAAGAGATACAATGTTTAATGTTCGAAAAGGAGAAATAACAATGAAGGTTAATAATGAGGAGGTGAAATTTAATGTGTTGGATGCAATGAAACTTCCAGGAGATTTAGAAGAATGTTCAGCTATTAGTACTTGAAATCCTGTTTCGTTTGATGAGTTCTATGATCTTTTAGTTACAGGAATTGAGGAAGAACTAGAGGCTGCAGAAACTGATTGTCCAGAAGTAGTTGAAGAGGTGCACCCACCAGAGGAAAAAGAGGATATAAAGTCAGAAGTGTGCAAAACATTGCAACCATCCATTGTGGAACCACCCACTTTGGAACAAAAGCCTTTACCTTCTCACTTGAAATACGCTTATCTTGGACTTCATGAAACTTTGCCTGTTATTATTTCTTCCAGTTTAACTACTGAAAATGAGCTTTCACTGTTACAGATATTGGCAAAATATAAGAAGGCCATTGGTTGGACCATTGCAAACATTCAAGGGATAAGCCATGCATTCTGCATGCATAAGATCCTATTGGAAGAAGGTGCCAGCAACTCAATAGAGAATCAGAGACGTTTGAATCCAAAAATGAAAGAGGTTGTTCGAAAAGAAATCTTGAAATGGTTAGACGCCGGAGTCATCTACCCTATATCTGATAGCAGCTGGGTGAGCCCAGTACAATGCGTACCTAAGAAGGGCGGGATGACGGTGGTGGTAAACGAGAAGAATGAACTTATATCAACCAGGACTGTGAGCGGGTGGAGAGTTTGCATCGACTATCGCAAACTAAACAAGGTAACAAAAAAAGATCATTTTCCACTCCCGTTTGTTGATCAAATGTTGGATCGTCTTGCAGGTAAAAAGTTTTACTGTTTCCTAGATGGATATTCGGGATATAACCAGATTACCATCGCTCCGGAGGATCAGGATAAGACGACGTTCACTTGTCCGTATGGGACATTTGCCTTTAGGCGTATGCCTTTCGGTCTATGCAATGCACCGGCGACATTTCAAAGGTGTATGATGGCCATTTTTTCGGATATGGTAGAAAATATTCTTGAGGTTTTTATGGATGACTTTTCAGTTTTTGGAAATTCTTTTGATAATTGTTTATTGAATTTAGAAAATGTTTTACAAAGATGTGAGCACACAAATCTTGTTTTAAATTGGGAGAAGTGCCATTTTATGGCACGAGAAGGGATAGTTCTAGGCCATAAGATTTCGAAAAATGGGATTGAGGTGGATCGTGCTAAAATTGATGTTATTTCAAAATTACCACCTTCCACAAATGTTAAAGGAATAAGAAGTTTTTTAGGCCATGGGGGTTTCTATCGACGTTTTATAAAAGATTTTGCAAAGATTTCAAAACCCCTTTGCCAACTTTTGGAAAATGATAGACTATTCTTATTTGATAATGCTTGCATGATAGCTTTTGAAACTTTAAAAACTGCTTTGAGCTCGGCTCCAATAATTATAGAACCTAACTGGGAGTTACCTTTTGAACTTATTTATGATGCTAGTGATTATGCTTTAGGGGTCATGTTAGGTCAAAGAAGGAATAAGTTTTTACATCGAGTATATTATGCAAGTAAGACTTTAACGGGGGCACAACTAAACTGCACCACTACTAAAAAAGAATTGTTAGCAGTTGTGTTTGCTTTTGATAAGCTTAGGTCTTACATGATAGGGACAAAAGTAATTGTTTATACTGATCATTCTGGTCTAAAGTATTTATTTGCAAAGAAGGATGCAAAACCACGTTTGATACGATGGATTTTGCTACTTCAAGAGTTTGATATAGAAGTAAGGGACCGTAAAGGAACGGAGAACCAAGTAGCCGACCACTTGTGTAGGCTCGAGTCCCCACTTCAGGAAGGTCAAGCAGAGATTCGAGAACAATTCGTAGATGAGCAATTACTTCGCATTGAAAATGTCCCTTGGTATGCTGACATTGCAAATTACTTGGTAAGTCCTATTATTTCTCATGAATTCAGTCGACAGCAGGTAAAAAAGTTTCTTCATGATGTGAGATATTATAGGTGGGATGAGCCTTTTTTGTATAAACTTGATCCTGACGGAATCCTTCGCAGGTGTGTAGCGGAGGAAGAGCAAAAAGCAATTTTGGAGGCTTGTCATATGTCTCCATATGGAGGGCATTTCGCTGGACAAAAGACCGCAGCGAAGGTATTACAAAGCGGGTTCTTCTGGCCCACTCTATTCCGTGATGCGCATAGCTTCGCTCAGGTTTGTGATAAGTGTCAGAGGACAAGTAATATTTCTAAACATAATGAGATGCCTCTGAACCCCATTATGGAAGTTGAAATTTTTGATGTATGGGGTATTGATTTCATGGGTCCGTTCCCTCCTTCATATGGTAAGAATTATATTTTACTAGCTGTTGATTATGTGTCCAAGTGGATAGAAGCTGTTGCTACCCCTACGAATGATGCTAGGGTAGTTGTTCGATTTTTACAAAAGCATATCTTCACTGGTTATGGAACCCCTCGATGTTTGATAAATGATGAGGGGACTCATTTTTTGAATAGAGCGGTAAGAAGTTTGTTGTCTAAGTATAATGTCCGTCACCGGATAGCCACAGCTTATCATCCCCAATCCAATGGGTTAGCTGAGGTGTCTAATAGAGAAATTAAATCTATTTTAGAAAAACTGTCAATTTAAATAGAAAAGACTGGTCTTTAAAACTGGACGATTCTCTATGGGCATATAGGACAGCATTCAAGACTCCTCTCGGCATGTTCCCATATAGGTTGATTTTTGGTAAAGCTTGTCATTTACCGTTAGAGTTAGAATATAAAGCTTTTTGGGTGACAAAAAGACTAAACTTTGATTTATTTTCTGCAGGAGAATCAAGGAAGCTCCAACTGATGGAACTTGAGGAGCATAGGAATTTTTCTTACGAAAATGCAAAGATTTTTAAAGAAAAAACTAAGCAATGGCATGATAAGAAACTTAGGCCTAAATCTTTTCAAGTAGGAGACTTAGTTTTACTTTTGAACTCTCGTTTAAAATTATTTCCGGGAAAACTAAAGTCCAGGTGGTCTGGACCATTTAAAATTTCAAAAATTTTCCCTCACGATGCCATTGAACTCGAAGATTTTAAAGGTAACATTTTTAAAGTTAATGACCAACGTGTTAAAAAATATTTTGGAGAAGAAATAAATAGAGGTAAGGCCTCTGTCCATCTTTCAGGAAGTTAAGAGTTTGAAAAAATAAAAATAAAAAATTTCCCTTCCTTGTTTAATTGGAAATTTCGTTTGAAGGGTTTTGTGTAAATTAATTCGGAGTAGTTTTCCTTATTTTTAATTGTAGTTAGGTTATTTAGGCTGAGGTTAATTACTTGAGCTAAATTTTAGACAATTCGGAAATTTTTTTTAGGCAAGGCACCTGGCGCCTCGGCCCGATCCAAAAATTCGAAAAATTGTGATTTAATTTTGGGAGTTAGTTTTGACTTGGAATAAAGAAGGGTGCGATCATTTTTCGTTTTTAATCACATTTAGGAGGTCTTAAAAGAAAATAGAGAGCTTTCTTAAAAGATAAAAAAAAAGGTGGGATTTT
This sequence comes from Momordica charantia, assembly GCF_013281855.1. NCBI lineage: Eukaryota > Viridiplantae > Streptophyta > Magnoliopsida > Cucurbitales > Cucurbitaceae > Momordica > Momordica charantia. Next base: position 9,843,214 of record NW_028275162.1, read on the forward strand.
GAGTTGTTTGAATCTTTGTTGGTCTGTTTTTCCAAATGGGTTTTTGTTTAATTCATCTAAAGTCTTAAACCCTAATTTTTTTTTCAAAAAAAAAAAGAAAAATAAAGGAGATGGGACACATCATCTACCTTGAGACGCGGCCGTTTGATCCATGAGGCCGGTTCTTCATTTGAGGGAAGTTTTATTCTTATGCTTGTAATATTATTTTTGAATTTAGTTGCATGTTTAGGTTTTTTGCAGAATATTATTGTGAGCTTTTCTGGTTCTTTCTGAGTTTTGTTATGAAAATATGACTATTTAGTTTCTTTTTGTTTCGATCATGATCTCGTTCTTGGCCTTAGTGAAGTATATTTCTTAAACACAGCATGCTGCAAATTTAATCTCATTTAGCCTATTGGTGTGCCTTTTCTTATTTTCCTGTCGATGATGATTCTTAAGGATTAGATGAACTTTGTTTTCTTTTTGTCCTAACAAGCCATTAGCCATTTGTGACCGAGTTCTTTTCAATAACATGCTTTCTTTTCTTTTCTTCTTTTTGAAACTTAAACTTTTTCAATGTTTTATGAAGTCCTTGTCCTCTTTCATTTTGATTTTTGCATTGCCTCTTCCAAAATCTTTTCCCAGTGAGGACACTGTCTTTCTTAAATTTGGGGGGGGACAGTCTTTTGGTTTTAGAAAGAAAATGTTGTTTTTTTTTTCATGAAAGAACATGCTATTATTTTGCGAAAAAGAGTCACTAGAAAGAAAATGCTTATAAAAAAGAGTCTTTGCAAGAAAAAGAAAAAAAGAAAGAGTCGAAAAAAAAAACAAAACAAATTTACAAATAAAAGAGTCCTCTTTGCTTGTGAGAAAATAAGAGTGGGGAAAAGATTTCAAAATTGTGAGAGAGAAAGAATAGAGGTAAGAAAAAAGAGTGGCAAGAAAATGTCTTTATTTTTATCACTGTAGACACTCGTTGTAGCTTAGGTCGAGTGGCGTAAGCAGCTTCGAGGGTAGCAATTGGGTCTAGTGTAATATCGTGCAACTCACCGTAGATATGTTATGACCAGTTGTTACTTGAAAGGTCTCTACAAAGCTGTGGAGGAAATCCCCACAGAGGCTAGTAGCCACTCCTTCAGTGTTAAAAATTAAGTGAAAAAGGAAGCGTGCAAATTCTAGAGTGTTGTCAAAAAGTTTTCATGTTTTGAAAAAGGAAAGGATTTTAAGAAACTTTTTATTGTTTTGAACTTTGTTGGCTTATGGTAATTTGGCTTTTTGAAGATAGGAAGACGATGAGGTTTTGATGATCTTTCCTGAGACACTATACAAAAAGCAAGTCTAGTCTATCATTATGTTCGATGTTGCTTATGATTGTTGCATGTGATTTAAGAGATATAAATTGTTAAGTTTGCTTGGGGACAAGCAAAGAGCCAAGTTTGGGGGTGTGATTTCCCTTGTTCATAAGGGTAAAAAGAAGCTAAATGTGTGCTGTTTTCTAACGTTTTAAACTCGAAAACCGTGATTTAAGCTTAGTATAGTATCCAAAACCTTTCATTTTAAGTTATCTTGGATTGGTCACCAAACTTGTGGAGTATTTCCGGCCTTAAGCATAGTGAGTGTTCTGTCTGTTCTTTGTAATCGATTGAAAGGTAATACGTCAAACATTTCCCTTTCAGGCTAGACAAACTATATGATTGGATTCAAGTGGCTAGAGGTTTGGGAAGTTTATACGCTTGAGTTGTTGCTTATCAATTAGTATTAGAGCTGAGGCTGTAGATCAGATATATTTTACTTTTTGTCTTGTCTTTATTTTTCTTATTCGAAAAATACAAAAAAATTTATTGCCTTGTTATTTTTCTTCAGTGTGCCTTTTATTGTCTATCATTCTTGCATAAACTGTTTAGGTTATGAAAGTTACTTTAAAGTGTTTGAAATTTTGTTTAGTTCATTCACCATTAAAAAAGCTTTCCAGCAAATAAAACTCATTCTTTAAACCGAGCCTTATTGCCCAAGTTATCAATATTTCTTCGAACCCCAGAATTTGAGAGAAACATGTAGAGGTTCAAAAATCGAGACCCAAATTCGCAAATCTATACCTTTTTGCTCAAAACTCCAAATTAAATCAAACAAGTGTTATTAGAAAGATTTTTTAGTTAGCTTTCCAGAGAGACTAAATATGATAAATTTTTTCTAATGGTCAAAAAGTTTTCGCCGTTTTAGTGAACACTATTTTCTGAAAAATCCTACAACATCCGAGAAATTCTAGCGTCGACTTCAATCTTTCATATCTTATTGACCTTTTGCTTGATTATAGTCAAATCTTATACCATTTGAAGGTATTTGAAAGAAATTTCTAGGTATACTAAGATTTATACCATTCAAGATCTAGAGAAGAAGAAGTTACCACTGAAGAAGAAGTGTCCAAGCAGAAAACTTACCATATTTTGATTTAGACAGATTTGCAAATATCTTTGGGTATATCATATTCGCCCCCAAACAAATATTTTTTGGTAAATTTCCTGATAACTATTTATTAATTAATATTCTAATATTACTCGTGAATAAATTTGTCAAGTAGGTGAACCAAAAAGAAAGAGGAGCAGCTACAGCACCCATTTGCCTTACCTGAGAGCATCATTTTTTCAACCACATAATTTTCTTTTGATTGCAGCCCCTCCAAACAAGTTTTGAACTTCAGATAGCCCACATAAGTATTCTACACTCATTGTGCTTCATGTTACCTTTAGTTTCAGCACAATCCGATACTTGTACACCACACACCCTTGCCTCCAAATTACCCATTTTGTCGCAAGCTTTACCGTTTTGTTAGTAAAAATCTTTTTGTGCGTGTGTTTTAACAAGTTGGATGTTGTACATTGTTTAGAGTTGATTTATGTTTTCTCTTACTTTTCTGGCTTATTTTGTTTCTTTGTTTGCTTAGCTTCAATTTGCATATTGTTAGTCCTTTTTTCCCAAAAGCATTAAACTTGAATGATACTCTTCATTCTAAGTTATATTTTCTTTGTTAGATAGCCATTGTTGAACGGTTTATATCCCATTGTGGATAAAGGACTTGCTAAACACTTCAATATTTACTTAAGAAAACCAAATAAGCTTAGTAATTATATGGTCGAGTAACAAAGATTTTGGAATTTAAAATGAAATTGTGATCAGGAAACAAGTAAATGCACTTCGATTATAGAAAAGTGAGCTAAAAGGGGGTTAACTACTGCTATAATATAAAAGGTAAGGGGGAAGAGTTCATGTGACTGATTTTTGAACTAACATATAAACGATGCTACAACATTAACAATGTTATCACACGGGACAAACAGACATGGAATCTTCCCAGATTTCCCAGATTTTCTGCTACGTTAAGATTCAACTCAAATCAATAGCATATCAGTTCTGTTTATAGCCTTACTAAGTGAACCTTATTCATAAGCACCCACACTTTAAACTTAAGTAGATCTAGCACGAATTTGAGAGAAACATTCTCTATTACAATTTTCCAAAAGTTAATTGATACTCGACAACCCAAGCGTATTGGACTACTCGAGCCACAAGTCACTTGAACCAAATCATATAAGTGATTCAACCTGAAAGGCTAAGGATTAGATAATTACCTTTGCAGCTGTTACATTGAGCAGAGAATACTCACTATGCTTGAGGCCGGAAACACTGCACGAGTTTGATGACCAATCAAACAAGCATGTTCCGAAGGGTAAAATATGAGATCCTAAGTTCAACAAAACAAAGGAATGATATTGGAGGGGGTAGGTTGCACATGACAAAGAAGAGAAAACTCTAATTTTATTTCAATCAAAGGTTCAAAGGTGTCAAATATAAAAGGGGTGCAAACCTATTTACAGGCTAAGACTCATGACCTTTACAAGGAAATTGTAAAATAAAAATAAAAAATAAACAAAAAGATAAAAAAGATATTTCCCTTAAATTGCCTACTTGCTAAAAAAGTAAGGCAATCATTTCCTAAAATCCACCAACTTGCTATAGGCAAACAAAATAGAAAAAGAAAAAATCTTTCTAATTTGAAAAGATATTGCTCACCTAAATTTAAAAGAAACAATTCTCAAAATAAATCTAAAGAGAATAAAACAAGTTAACAAGTTAACACAAATAGTTTTCCTTATTTTGTTATACTTTGGCGGTAAGCCAACACCAAGGGGCGCGTGTGCGGGTAGGGGTTGACGAAACATGATGAGGCGCTAAGCGTCCAAGCTTGGCGCTGAGGAGGCGTAGGCGTGGCACTAAACAGGCGTGAGCGAACTGGGAGTGCAGGGGCGCTGACGTGGGCAGGAGGTGCGCTCGGGAGGCGCTATGAGGTTAGCGCCTAGTGAGGGTAGGCATGCGTTAGGAGCGTCTAGTGGGGCGCGCGCAGGGCGTGTGGCTGGATGGTGTGTGCGGTGGGCGTCTAGTGGTAGGGGTGTAAACGGCTCGGTTCGGTCAAGTTAGTCGCATAACCGAAAGCCGAGCCGACCAATATAGAATAAATAATAAAAAATCGAGCCGACTAATAATTTGTTCTAAAACTGCGCCGAACCAATCGAAGAAACGTCGGGTTCATCGATTCGGCTTGGCGGGTAAACCACATGCATGCACAACGGGCAGATGCCCGCGAGTTCGGGTCGAGGCGGGCCGCTGGGTTTGAACGTGTTTGCTTGTTTATAGCTTTGGGCAAGTGGGCTGGCGTGTTTGTGTTTGGGCACTCGACGCCATGATGGGGGCTGTGGGCCTTTCAACTTTTTTTTAATTGTAAGTTTACTTTGGATCCGGTGGACTTGATTGTCTAGCCGAAGACAAAAAGTAATTTCTGTCTAAAAGCATAATTTAATAACAATTAACAAGAATGCCACTTAGTCTTGCACATTGCAATTGAAAGTGTTGGTCAATAATAGAAAAGTTAAAAATTCATCATAAAAATTATAAAGTATCCTCCTGCAATCTCAAAAATTAAAGAGAACAAAATAATGTTATTTGCTAACGAAAATACAAATCATAATTCATAAATAAAAGTGAACAACTATCGAGTATTGAGTAGCAATAAGTCCAAATTTTAAAATAAATAATAAAATTTAAAAGACACGATAAAGTTTTAAATTATAAATAAAATATAAATTGAAACATGAAAGTTTAAACTTTAAACAACAATAGTTCATGAAGCATTATCCTTTTCTCTTGTAGTCTTATCTATGTTATTATTTGTTCCTTCATCTAATGTATATTTGTTGAAATCTGCAAAAATAAAAGGAAGTTATAGTTAGCTTATTAATATTACAAAACATAAAATGAAGTTTCATACCTTCTTCAATGCGACAAAATTCTTCCAAATGCGATTGAAGGTCAATAGTAATAGCATTTGAGCGTAGCCAATTTTGTGATAAATAAGTTCCTCAACTGTAGCTGGAGCCAATGTGGAGCGAAAATAATCAATTACTCTCCCACTAGTACTGAATGCAGACTCAGAAGCAACAGTAGACACTGAAATTGCTAAAACATCTCATGCAACCTTGCTAAGAACCCTATATTTAGAAGAGTTAACTTTCCACCAGTCTAAGATGTTAAAATTCTCATCATCTTCTATATTATGCTCTAACAAGTAACGTTCACCTCTGAATCTACATCAACATTATTTTTATAATTTGTCATATTACTGACTTGAAAGCGAAAAAGTTGTACAACATTATATCACCAGTAGAAGTAGTAGATCAACTCATTTGACCCTTTGAAGTAGAAGAAACATTCTTAGGCGTAGACAAATTATACTCAGTAAATAACTATCTCAAAACATCTTCCACTTTCTTTCCTATTTCATTTGCAACATTAGCCTCGAATAGCTGAGTGAAACAATACATAAGAAAGTTCATCTTATATCGAGGGTTGAAAACAAATGCAACATATAATAAATAATTCGCCTTTTCAGTATTCCCCTAATACTTATCATGTTTCAGTTGCATTTTGGTCATTACGGTAGCTAGAATGGGATTACCGCTATCACAAGAATAGTTTCTTATACAATTTTGGATAGTATAAATCTCATGGAGGATCATATCGGAAGTAGTATAAAGAGAACCAGAAATTCTAAGGGCCACTCCATAAAATACTGATAAAAATTTAGTAAATGTACGAGCAATCTCCCAATCAGTACTTTTTGGATTCTGATCGTCTTTCATATTAAAGTAGGCTAAGTCGTGGTCTTCTAATCGTTCAAATGCCTTCTCAAATTTTTTTCTGCAGCATCAAGCATTAAATATGTCAAGTTCCACCTAGTTGGAACATTATCAAGACGTAAAAGACTATTACTAGATATATTCTCCTCTTCAACACACTTCTTAAATTTACCAAATCTATCAGGAAAAGATCTAACAAATCTTATAGCATTTCGAATTCTATTAACTGACTCATGCACGTCTTTCAAAACTATCACTCACAATCAAATTCAGAATATGTGCCAACACCTAACATGTAAAAATTCACCATTCAGCACGAATCCTTGTTTGAAGCGCTTAACTAGATAAGCAATAACAGTATCCTTTAATGAAGCATTATCAACGGTCAGTGTCAACACCTTTTCAATCTCCCATTGTTTCAAACATCTTTCAACTTATCTTCCTATGGTCTCCCCTTTATGATTATCAATTTGAGAAAAGCTGATGATCCTCTCATGCAACTTCCAATTACTATCAATAAAATGTGCAATCAATACCATATAATTGATATTTTGACAGGATGTCCAAGTATCTGTTATAAGTGAAATTATATACCTTTCATTCACCAAAAGTTCTCACTTTTGTTTTTTACTATCATATATTGCTAAAATATCCTTAGAAATTGTAGTTTGCGAAGGGAGAACAAACTTCAGTTTTAATAAATTGATGGTCCCCTTTAATCTAAAAGACAATTTATCAATAATGATCATCACAGCAAGGAGCTTTCTAGCAATCATCTTAACAAGGAGCTTTCTCGCATTCTCAAACTAAAAGCTACGCATTTTAGTGAGATGTTAACTCCTACATTCTCACTATTTTTAAACACGAGTTTTTTTGAGACGCATCTTTCTTCTTTGCATAGGGGCTCTTTTTACAATAATTCTTAATATGTATTCTCATCGTCCCTATCCCATTTCTTTTCATATGACATGCATATATAGTATCGCAATACTTACATTTGGCTTGTGTTTATTCTCAGTACAATCAGGCAATCTAGTAAAGTGATCTCATACCATTGAAGTTCTTTTCCTCCTTTTTTCGAGGGGTGGATGTGACATCTCACCAATTTCATCCATATCGTCATTTTCATCCTTGCAACAATCACGTTCACTTTCTTTGTTCCATACTAAATTTGGCATGATATACTCTCTTTGCTATCACCTGTGACAATTGACCATTTGGGAAAAAAATCATGCAAGTTTCTATTATAATTAGTAATTTCTAACTAAGTTTAGAAGTTAAAAGTTAAAACATCAAAATTTAAAACCCAAATATTTTATATTTTATATCATTCATTCATCATTGACATTTTGTATTTACTATAATCATTCCCTGTAACATTTAGTAATTAGAATTTACAAGCTTACAATATCAAATTCAAGGTAGTTTTATCATTTATGTACAAAAAATTCAAGGTATTTTTAGGCTCTAGCAATATTATTTTCTTACCGAAGCCAAGTGTTCATTGTTTGTGATTGCTGAATGTTGAGTGTCAACCAAAGGTGAACAGCATAATGAGAAGTCGAGAAGGAAGTTCAGAATGGAGAAGATTTTACTATGCAGTACGCAATGCACAATACATTATCCTAGCAACACGCAGAAGTTCATAACGGCAGAAGGAAGTTCGAGGCTTCGAGTGACGAAATGAGAAGTCGAGAACGACAAGGAAGAAAGATTTGATTTAATGAGGAATAATTAGTATTAGAAAATAAAATAAAAGTCAAATAAATAATATCTTTTCAATTTATATTAGAATTTTTATTTTCCTTTTCAGTTTTTGAATTGAAATCTTTGAAATCTTCCCTGAAAGACTATTTTGAAATTTTGTTTGGCTGAAATCTTCTTCCTGGGTGTGTTGCCCTAAACTCGTAGTTTGTATTTATGTAAAAACAAATGTATATTCAATAAAGTTTTATTCCATAAATTTGTTATTGAATTCATAGCATTACGTTGTCCAAAATCCAATAAACTAAACATCCAAGGTTATTATCATGTAACTGGGATAGTATATATATTGGGTATATATTTGATAGATATACCCCTGATATACGAGGTATATATTTGATATACCCCTGATATACGAGTGAATAATGTCCCCTGAATAACCTAAAGGGTCTATAGTATATGGATAAGGTTGGGTACCTTATCCTGGCAACACTATGGATACGACTCACTCTGTAAATGTTACAGACGACTCGATGCAGGTTGTTTGTGTGGACACATGCAAGTGGGGGTATCCTATACAATGAGTTTGTATAAGACCAAACTGCGAAATAGCCAATCTTTAGATGTAACGTCATTGACTAACAGATTGCTATTTCATAGGATGACCAGACAACTCATTCTCAATCCTGAGTGAGTTATGGACTCCTGCCCGTGAGGGCTCATCTTTTGATCTGTATAGGTGAGAGTGGCCCGAGTTGCCGACTCAATATTCCTACCATTTTGGGGACGAGATCGAGTGGGGAGCTGAGAACATAACTTCACAAGATGGAATTCACTCCTCCTGACTTTAGGGAAGTAGATGAGTGTTCTCTTAATTACTGACTCCAGGACTTGAACAAGAGGCCTCACCCTCTCACTGGCCCGAGAGAGACTTCCAGTTATTGTTCGGACCTTAACCGGGTTGTTCATTAGAGGAGCAGTGGTATTTAAGGAGCAAGATGTAACTCAGGGGTAAAACGTTTGACCCAACTTGAGTTACAAGCACTCGTGAAGGATTGACTTGTCATTAATGGTCGTATATCCGTGGACATGAAAACATTCTGTAGTGAGAAGAGTGCAACTGCAGGTCTTTAGTGGAGTAACCCGTAGTTAACGAATGTTTATTAACTCGGTCATTGAGTTTGATCAATTAATCTCGTATCGTTGGAGCTTCTGATCTGTAGGTCCATTAGGTCCCCTTGCTAGCTCATAACAGGTAAAATGAGAATCAAGAATAATGAAATAATTTGAAATGTTCAAATTATGTAAGGGAATATATATCATGTATATTGATGCATTATATATAAATATGTATTAATTTTAGATAAAAATTCAAAATTAATACTATACATTACGAGAGAAATATTTGAATAAGATTCAAATAATTAATATGAATTGGATTCATATTAAAACAATAGGTTAAAAATTAATGCTCATAAGATGTATATTAAATCTATAGGTTGTGGTTTAATTAAATATGAGATATTTAATTAAATGTTAAATAATTAATTGTTAATTATTTAATATTATATTTAATTAATTAATTATTAATTTGATTAATAATTATTTAATATATTAATAATATTAATTTAGTTAATGTTATTAATTATTAACTCCCCATTTTAGTAGGGGAGTGGGGAGTTTAATGACGATCCCCACGTCATTTGATATTTATTTTGAATGTAGTTTTTTTCTGTTGGAAGAACAGAACAACGAATACACAAGAACTCCCAGATTTCCTCCATCTCAAGAACTCTCTTCTTCATTCCCTATAGGTCGATATTGAACGCTCCCACAAGCGTGTTCCTGGTACCTAGAGGATAGCACAGAAGGTCTATTGATGGTGTTCGTTGGTTAATCCATTGAAGAAAAGTTCTTCAAAGGTAAACATTTTTCCCCTATATTACATCTTTGCACTTTTGATTTTGTTTCTAAAAATTGATGAACAAAGATCTGCTTCCGCTTCAGGATTCGCATCCCATCAATTTGTATCAGAGCTGTGTTGATGTTCTAATTTTTTGGGAGCAAAATCGGTGTTCTTGGTGGGTGTTTTCATATTTTCGAAATATGGGTTTGTGAGTTGGAAAATTTCCGGTTTTTGGCATGTAGATTGCAATTTAAGTCTTGATTTCATCATGTAAAGGCCCGGTGTTTTGGGCATTGAGTTTTTGTATCGACTCTGTAAGTCCGGGTCGCTCGAAAGTTGTTTGTGGCATCGGATTGGGCGAAACGTTGCAGAAAACAGCGAAGAAGACGAAACAGGCCGTGCAGATAGCGTCATGGCGCTATGAGGGACAGCACACAGCACCACGGCTCTGCATTGTAGCGCCGCGGCGCTGTGCAGCAACGCCATGGCGCTGTCCTTAGGCGCCGAGGCGCTGTCCCGGGTGTTTTTTGACGTGTTTCCGTGGCTCCAGTTCGCGATTCGAAGGCGGTTGCGGTGGTTTTCTTATTTTTGTATTATTTTGCTTTTTAGGGTGCCAAAAATCGGTCTAACTTTGCTATTTAATTATTTTACGCATTATGAATGTGTATTTTAATTAAAAGCATATTGTATATAGTTTTAAAATCCCACCATAGGTTACATGCATAATATGTATATTTGATATGTAGTATGTATGCATGATCATGCATCATATAGTTATAAATGTTATAATGTATGAATGCATGTTTTATTTTCATGATTAATATAAGTGTTGTATTAATTAGATGAAAATAAAGATAGCATTGAGCATGACATTACTTTAATTAACATTAATTCTTATATTAATGTATGCTTGCAATGCATGATTATAGTTTCAATATCTTAAATTTTATAAGAGTTATAAAATTTGGTAGATAGAAATTAAAATTTAATTGCATGCAAACATAGGGTCTAAGTTAATTAATTTTAAAGGGGTTTAAAATTAATTAGACCTTAGGTTATATCTTCTAATATGATTAGGGCTAGTCTTTTATTTTGTTTTAACTATGTTTAAAATGAAATAATAAAAGACTAAATATAAAATATTGCCTATAAGGGAACCCTGTCTAAGGAAGGTTCTGTCTAGGTTGAGGTATTTAAACTGATCGTTATTTTATATGCATGCAATAATGTCCTTAGTTTATTAAATTGTTTAATAAACTAAAACATTAATGTACAACTACCAATATAATAGTTATATTGGGTCGACTAAAAATTCACTTAGTTAATTTCACTTAGTCGGAATTTATCTAAGTAATATATCCTAGTCTTAGAATACTAAGTGGGAGCAAAAGAGAATATGTAATATACTGCATATATATTTGATATGCAAAGTATATATAACATACTTTTCTCTCTCTCACATTCTCATTTATATTCACACTGTGAGTTCCACGCTCGGCCTCGTGTTGCCCTAGGCGCGGCCTCCCTACAGAAGGTGTTTGCATGGTTCAATATCGAGGTGAATGGACATAGTATTCATAGTAAGTGGGAGAAGAACGTGTAACAACACATTCTGCGTTCTCCACCATTGGTTTGTACCGTGAGGTTTCATACATGACCTGCGTGTCATCCTGAAGCGACCATCCTTACGGAGGGTTCATTCTACAGAATCAAAACCAAGGCAAGCTCCAGAAATGGAAAAAGGTCTCTTAGGTTTTGCTCCAATATTTTCCTTCCCTACGGCGGGATTATAGAGGTAGACCTCTGAAGTTCTAAAATGATGGGTCACACTTATTATGTTGTCGACCAAGCTTATTCTGCTGACCAAACCTATTCCGCTGACCAGGTCTATTCTGCCGACCAGGTCTATTCCGCCAACCTGGCATCTTCTACCGACCAGGTCTCTTCCACTTACTAGATTCAATAACTACACGATAGAAAAAGTCAGCAGCACGTAGTACAGGAACTGCCTGGAAAGCCGACCCGGTTTCCAAAAATTTGTGCTCGGCAAAGAGGAGTCACTTAGTCGACACGAGCAGGTAGAAGAAAGCGACATAGGAGAGAACGACAAGACTTAAGGTACTTGAGAAAGTTTTCATTTGATACCTTAAATAAAACCTCGTCAAATAGGGGCCAGTAGTGAGTAACAATGGTCAAGGAACTCGAGCTGGGACAAACCTAGAAGCAGGCCGATAAGCTAGAAGCCAATCAGTGAAACCAGGGAAGAAAATCTCAAGGTGCTGAAAAAGGCAGGCATATAGGCCCAACAAGGTCAAAACAAAAAGCATGCAAGCATAAACTGGTCAATGAAACCCACGAGTAGAAAACCATTTAGGAAAAGCCAAATATGTTAGAAACCTAAAGGAAGTGCCACTGGCCCTACTGAAAGTTAGATCCCAAGGCAAAAATCTAATGGTTAAAACTAACTGTATAGTAGAGCCCAAGAGACCTGATTGTAACCAACTATGTCAAAATAGTATGGAGCTCGGATGACCAGCCCATGAAACGACAACCGACAACGATAGAATGATATCGACTGGACTCAGGGTATAAAACCGTTGGCGAAAGCCGATAGGTTGGAAGCTCAAGAGTAAATCCTAGAGTATAAAACCATGGGCGAAACCCAAACAAGGTAGAAAGTTAAGGGTGGTACAGCTAGTCCAGCTAAAACTTAGACCCCAAGGCAAAAACCTAAACAATTAAAACTAACTGTACGGTAAGCTCGAGGAACTTGACTACAGCCAACTACAACAAAAAGTCTGGGGGCTAAGAAAATCAGCCCGTGAGATGAGAATCAACAAACGACAAGAGAATAAGGAGACTAATCTGCTATACAGTCATTCATAGAACGCTCAATTGACAAAGTACTCTCAATATAGAAGATCTCACATTTTATCTTCTATGTTGAGAGTGTGGGCTATGGTTCTAAGAAGAAATACGGTCCAAACAACGAATGAGAATCGGACTGGTAAGAAGAAGAAAGAGCCCCGAAACAACTACCAACCGCGGCCGGCCCATGGTTATAGGCCAGCCTACTCAACGGCCGACCTGCTCGGCGCCGAGGCGCTGTGCTCGACGCTGATCCCACCTCGACGCCGAGGCGCCGGCTTTTTGTCTTGGCATTCGGGTCAGGACGCCACCCAATCTCTTCCGTCCGGTTCCTATGCCAATTGATCGAATACTTTGCTCGGTATCGAACCCGACATTCTCTCTCTTCTGTTGTCTACGAATCATTGGTCCTTCACAGCAATCACCTAGGGCTCATTTAGAAGGTTTTGGAAAGGTTAGCGCGATCAAACTAAAGCCTGAAAATACAGGATGTAAAACTATTTGGCACAAAATGCCAAACAAGTTAGAAATCCGAAAATATCGACGCTAGTTCTGCTAAAGTTAGATCCCAGGACCAAGAGTAAGTGGTAAAACCAGACCCGGGAGACTTGACTGTGATCAACGAAAATTGGAGAAAACTCTAATTTATGAAGTAATATTGACAAGCTCAAGGTACAAAACCAATGAACAAAACTAAACATTTAAAACTGATGCAAAAAGCCTTTGGTAAAAGCTCTGTGGTAGCAACCAAGCGACAGATACTCTCAAAACAATAATCCTAATGCAGTCACCTGTCTTCTGTTTTGAGAGTGGGGGCTACTGTTATAGGAAGAAAAACGACAAAAAAACGAACCAAAGGAATGTCGCAACGTCATCACGACGCGGAGCGGCCGACGTCATCCCCTGACGGGTCTCTTTCGAGATTCGGGTTTGGAGTCGCCACCAATCATCTACGAGGTGTGATTGGTCACCCATTTTCAAAAAGTTGGTCTACGAAAACAGAATTTTGGTTCGGGAGTCGACTGAGTGTAGGGAATGTGTTAGCACCCTACGACACCCGTTCGAAAACGGTACCATATTTTGTCAACAATTATCCTATTATACTTTGGTCCAAAAAGAAAAATATTTTTGTGTTTGATTTTTAAATGTCCCAAATTTATTGGTTCATATTTTATGATAAAATACCAGGCCATCAAGACTTGAACTTGTGATGTGAGAGTCCATACACAAATTTTTTACCAATGTGCCAACATCCTAAGATATTACTTAATATTTTATATAAATGTTTTAAGATTCGAAATCTTATAAAAACAAAAGTTTTTTTTAAATTAAAATATCTAAAATAGTTGTTTGGTAAAATAATGATAAAAAACAATACTAATTTAGGCAAGCAAAGACTCGAAGCTAAGACGTGTGAATTACTCCTGAGTAACCTACCACTATGCCAACACCATACGATACAACTTAAAATTAATTCTTATCATACAAATCTTTATTTAAAAAAAATGTTAAAAAAAATAAAACTAAAAAAAATAAAACTAAAACGAAAAATAATAATAATAATATTAATAATAATAAAATAAAAAAATTTTATTTTATTTTAGATTTGAAATTCCTCTAACAAACTTCCTTAAAACAAAAAAAAACATTTAAAACAAACTTGTTTTTAAATTTAAAAAAATATATATATTTAAAACAAACTTATTTTAAAAATAATCAAATCATATTTAAAATAAATTTATTTTAAAAATAATCAAATCATATTTCTTATTTTAAAAATAATCAAATCATATTTAAAACAAACTTATTTTAAAAATTATCAAATCATATTTAAACAAATCTATTTTAAAATATATCAAATCATATTTAAACAAATCTATTTTAAAATATACCAAATCATATTTAAACAAATTTATTTTAACATATATATATATATATATATATATATCAAATTTAAAACAAGCTTATTTAAAACAAATAAAAAAATCAAATCATTTCTAAAACAACCATTTTCTATACCACGTACTGCAGTGAGGAAATTCTGGGTGTGCTCACGGGTCTAAACCGTGAAGGAGCACTCGAGGTCGGATTCAAGCGGTCGGTGATCCGTGCGTCGGTTGTAGAACTTTGCGCTGGACTACTGTGGTGCAGGTTGGTCTGAACTTGTGATCACCGGGGGACGTGTGTAGTCTATGTATCGTCGAGGTTGCCGGCCTGGGTGAAGAGGAAGAGAAGGTGATGGTAGAGAGAAAGAATGAAGTGAATTCTTCTCTGTATGGGTTCTGTCTGTCTTTCCTCCCCACTACAGCCCTCCTTAAATACACCTAAAACTAACGATAAAAAAAAGGGGAAGAGAAGAGAGAAAAAGAGGGAGGAGAAGAAGGGGAGGTGATACGGGGAGAACTGTTTTTTTTTTATATCTTAAAATCAATTTTAAAAAAAACCAATTATTTTCAAATAAAATCTAATTTTAAAACTTAATTTGATTCAATTAAAACTTTACATTAAATTTTATAATAAAGTAAATTATGTTATTTTAAACTAAATCGATAAACATAAAAAGAATAATAAATAAATCAGTAATAAAATTAAAAAAAAAACGAAAGCGAGCCGGACCAAATACGGTGTCTACAAGGAACATAAGAGAATCGATAAGATGACCGGCCAAACCGAGAATCCGAGCCGAACCGCTGAGCCGACCCATTGCCGAGTCTGGCATCCTCCCTCTTCTGTTGCCCACGATGCCTTGGGCCTTACAACGGTTATCTAGGCTCACCTAGAAGACTCTAGAACTCTCCAAACTATTATAAATAGGTTATGTAGCCTAACCATAGGGTAAGTCGAATTGGACCCTTGAATTCTATGACTCTACTGCTCTCCCTTGCTAATTTAGGCATCGGAGTCCGTGTGACAAGTGTCACACCGGTCTAGCCTTGTTTGGTTTTGTAGGTCTTCGAGTCCCTGATAATTAAGCTTGGTGCAAACCTCGGGAGGAACGAGAAAGTATAATCCACGCATCAACAAGCATAGTGTGTATTTTGTCTGCTCCTAGTAATCGACTGCAAAAGTAATTCGTCTAACCTTTCCCTTTTGGGTCATGCTTGGGTTGTTCCGTATCACCTTTTTTTTGTCTTTCAATTTTAATTTAGAGACACATGCTAACTTTTAATTCGTCTCCAATTTAATAACGTTGGAGAGCCTATTATTGATCATTTGGATCCTGTAAACACTCGGAAAACATCTACTATTCATAGATTCGCCCTCTATAAAATACAGTTAGATACAAAAATCATCTATTTTTGAAACAAAAATCGAAGCTAGAAGTTATCATGGGTAAAATTTAAGAAAGTTATTCGTATTATGGTTCATGGTTTCTCTTGGTATATGACTATAAAGAAAGAGAAATAAAAAATGAATAAGTTTGTACTTGGTTTTGAAGTTTGTACTTGGTTTTGCAGCATTGTGAACCTAGTAAAGGATCTTCCAAGAGGCTTAGGACGAAAACAGTGACCGTGAAAAAAAGGTTATTTTCACATACTCAAAATCCAATTATTCAAGTCATAAAGCTGGTTGTTTTAGCCAGTGTCTGAATTTAATCAATTAATATGAGCACTTTCTAGCTATGTACTTAATTAAGCATTAGAACAACCTGATTATACAAATTGGTTTCTTACTCTTTAAATTTCACTGTTCTTTATCGAAAGAATTTCTAGGGTCAAAATTAGTGATGTAACATACTGAGAGACATTCATGGAACATGTGATTTCCCAATTAATTTTAAAATAATGACATCACGATTTGTGATTGGCAAAAAAATTATGTTCTACAACCATATTTGCAATATATAAAAACTTTGCTCTAATCAAAACACTATTAAATTGGGCTATTGAAATCAAGAGGCCCATTGAAACAATAATTATGTTGGGTTTACATTGGGGATGACAAAAACTTTCGCATGATCTGGAGCAAAAAATAGGAAATGCATGTCCCGACCTCGACCCTATCATCGATTCCATTTTTTAAATAATGAATATATATTTATTACACTTTTTTATTTTTTAAATTCTAAAAATAATTATAAATAATTATAAAACGAATCATTTTTCTCGAGAACATCTCTCGGACCGAAGAACGAGGTGGAGACGGGGATTAAAAATTTTCACGAGCACGAGAATGGGAAGATCATCCTCACTCGCACCCACATCATTGTCATCTCTACTCTACATAGAATTTTCTCTCTCTAATATGTATTTTCAATTTTCTAACTTTTTAAAACACAAAACTAAAAATGTTTACCAAACATGTTTGGTTTTCTGTTTTTTAAAAACAAAAAAACAAAAAATTGTTATCAAACCTATATGGTTTTTGTTTTTTAAAAACAGAAAACCAAAAAACCAGAAAAGAAAAAACCAAAAATCAAAAACAAAAATGGTTATCAATCGGGCCATTAATTTTCCAACCATTCTTGTTTGAATTTTCCAACGTATATTATTTTCTTTTCGGCGTCTTTTCTTTTCCAACTTTTTTTTCCAACGTTCCGTTTCGACATTTTTTTCAGTAGTATGATAAATATATATTGAAAGGTTATATAATATATGCTTTTTTATTGGTTTATA
The DNA here is from genome assembly GCF_013281855.1 of Momordica charantia. Lineage (NCBI taxonomy): Eukaryota > Viridiplantae > Streptophyta > Magnoliopsida > Cucurbitales > Cucurbitaceae > Momordica > Momordica charantia. The sequence goes on from NW_028275162.1 coordinate 9,860,475, forward strand.
CGTACTCAACTATTAGGTTATATTATATAATACATTTTTCATTTTCTCCTATTAGGTTTTCTACCCGTGGGTTTCATTAATTGGTTAGGCTTGCTTGTTTTCTGTTTTAACCTTGCTAGGCCTGTACGCATGCCTTTTTCAGCACCTCGAGATTCTTTTCCCTGGTTTCACTGATTGACTTTTAGCTTATCGGCCTGCTTCTAGGTCCGTCCCAATTTTGAGTTTCTTGATTGGTTGTAGATATGTAGATATTCAGGTCGTAGATATGTAGATATTCATATGATGCCCCCTGCTTGAGAAATTTATTTCAGAATGAACATAAAAACTCAAGTATCACGTCGAATGTCGAAGACTTTTTATTAGTAGGAAGATTGTCCTGTCGAAGATTTAGTTACAATAACCTTCGAGTTGTAGTATCGAGCTATTCAATTTTTGTATTTAGCCATTCGTAGCCGTGCTGTTTCTCGATGTTCTTCTAATAGGTCGAGGTTGAGTTGTACGGATTCGTTGTTGTCAAGTAGACTGAACTGCTCTACCCTTGGGGAGGGGAGTCCAATTTCGACTGGCACTACCGTTTCAAAGCCAAATGATAGTGAAAATGACGTTTCTCCTGTCGGAGTACAAGGTGTTGTTCTGTAGGCCCATAATGCGTTGGGAAGTTCCTCTACCCATAACCCTTGGAGCTTTTCTAATCTGGTCTTTAAAGTTCTTTTGATGATTTTGTTGACTGCTTCAACCTGCCCATTAGCCTGCGGATGTGCTGGCGAGGAATAGATGTGCTTAATGCCCAACTCCCTGCAAAATTCTCGAAAGGCAGCATTGTCGAACTGCTTCCCATTATCACTGATAATGGTGTAGGGTATTCCAAAGCGGCAAATTATGTTCTTCCAGATAAAGTTGGTGACCTTTTTCTCAGCAATTGTCGCTAGGGCTTTGGCTTCGGCCTATTTAGTAAAATAGTCGACTGTCACTACTGCAAATTTGGTTTGGCTCTTTCCTAGTGGGAGAGGCCCTATAAGGTCTATTCCCCACTGAGAAAAGGGCCAAGGACTCATTATGCTTGTTAGAGACTCTGGCAGTTGTCTAGGTACTATTGCGAATCGTTGGTATTTGTCGCATTTTTTGGTGAATCGCTTCGTGTCGTTCAACATGGTCGGCCAGTAGTACCCTTGTCGAACTATTTTGTGACTTAGGGATTGTGCTCCAGTATGACTCCCACATGTTGTGTGTGTTGCCCTAAACTCATAGTTTGTATTTTGTAAAAACAAATGTCTATTTAATAAAGTTTTATTCAATAAATTTGTTGTTAAATCATAGCTTTGCATTGTCCAAATCCAATAAACTAAACATCCAAGGTTATTTGTGATGTAATCGGGACAGTATATATACTGGGTATATAGTTGATATACGGGGTATATATTTGATATACTCCTGATATATGAATGGATAATGTCCCGTGAACAACCTAAAGGGTCTATAGTATATGGATAAGGCTGGGTACCTTATCCTGGCAACACTATGGATATGACCCACTCTGTAAAGGTTACAGACGACTCGATCCAGGTCGTTTGTGTGGAGACATGCGAGTGGGGGTATCCTATACAATGAGTTTGTATAAGACCGGACCACGAAATAAGCAATCTTTAGATGTAACACCGTTAACTAATAGGTTGCTATTTCTTAGGATGACCAGGCAACTCATTCTCAATCCTGAATGAGTTATGGACTCCTGCCCGTGAGGGCTCGTCCTTTGATCTGTATGGGTAAGAGTGGCCCGAGTCGCCGACTCAACATTCCTACCATTTTGGGGACGAGACCGAGTGGGGAGCTGAGAACATAACTTCACAAGATGGAATTCACTCCTCCCCGACTTTAGGGGAGTAGATGAGTCTTCCCTTAAATGCCGACTCCGGGACTTGAACAAGGGGCCCCACCCTCTCATTGGCCGAGAGGGACTTCCGGTTATTGGTTGGACCATAACCGGGTTGTTCATTAGAGGAGCAGTGGTGTTTAAGGAGTAAGATGTAACTCAGGGGTAAAACGGTAATTTGACCCAACTTGAGTTACGAACACTCGTGAAGGATTGATTCGTTATTAATGGTCCTATATCCATGGACACGAAAACATTCTGCAGTGAGAAGAGTGCAACTGTGGGTCTTTAGTGGAATGACTCGTAGTTAACGAATCTAGATTAATCGGTCAATGAGTTTGACCGATTAATTTTGCATCGTTGGAGCTTCGGATCTGTAGATCCATTAGGTCCCCTTGCTAGCTCATAACGGGTAAAACGAGGATCAAGTTTTTGGAAGAATTTGAATTGTTCAAATTACTTAAGGGATTATATGTATATTGATACATTATAATATATAGTTAATTGTGAATTAAAACTATATATTATGAGAGATATTATTCGAATGAGATTCAAATAAAATTAATATGAATAAGATTCATATTAAAACTATAGGTTAAAAATAATGTGCATAAGATGTACATTAAAACTATAGCTTATACGAGAGTAATGTTTTAGAATATGATTCTAATTTTATAAATAATTAAGTGTTAATTATTTATGTATATATATATTTATTAATTATTAATTGGATTAATAATTAATTATATTAGTTAATTTGATTAATTATATATATATATATATTAATTATTATTATATATTATAAATATATATATTAATATTAATATTAATATTATTATTATTATTATTAATATTAACTCCCTTGCAAAATTGCAGGGGAGTGGGGGGGTTGCTGTGACGTGGGGAGTTACTCCACGTCATTGTTCTTCTTCTTAAATGGTTGAAGAAAACAGAACATCACAGTGAAAAAAAGGCATCCTCACATCTCTCTCAAGAAGCTCAATCTCTCCCTCTTGTTCCAAAGGATTGCTCCCATCAGCACGATCCCGAGACCCAAGAGGATAGCGAGGAAGACACAATGGTGGTGTTCGAGGGAAACTCGTTGAAGAAATGTTCTTCAAAGGTAAAGTTTCCTCTGTATTTTCCGACTTTCCAATTCGATTTTGTATCTCGAAAAATAGCAACGAATATCCGCTTCCGCTCCGGGATTCACATCCTTTCACCACAAACACCCTCATGTATCTCTCTCATGACATAGTCAGCTTCGTCGGGCGTTAGACATTTTAAAAGTGGCAATGAGTAGCCTCTTTTGTATAGATTGTCGTCTTTAAGCACATATCTGGCTGCTCGTCGTTGTAGTTGCTGGGCCTCTATCTTTTCAGTAGGCAGGATCCCGTCTCTCAAATATTTGATCAAAGGGCTCTTCCAGTTTTCTTCTTGTTGCCCTTGCTCGTCGATATCCATTGCTTCATGAGCTTCTATGCTTCTCTCAGGTAAAATCTCGACCGGTACAGTTCTGCATAGGTTGGTTTCATAAGCTACAGCTAGTCGAGCTAACACATCGGCGTTGACGTTTTGAGCACGTGGAATTTGTCGAATCTGTTGAATCTCATATTTTGAGAACTGGTCAGCTGGTTTTTTACCTGTGAAAGGTATTTTGCCATTCGTGGTTCTTCAGCCTGGAACTCCTCTTTCACCTGACCTACAACCAGCTGTGAATCACTTAGTATCAGTATGTTCCTAACCCCAACGTACCTGGCCACTTTGAGTCCTGCTAGTAGAGCTTCATATTCGGCTTCGTTGATGAAGTTGACTTTGTTGCTTTCGTAACCCTTTAGCCATAACCACTGTTTTAACTGTGCGAGGTCAATTGACCCGCTTCTGGTTTGGCCATGTTGAGATTATTTAATTGTTCTTTCTAAATTTGTCGATTAATGTAGATTCTGCTTTCAAAATATGTCGATCAATGTAGATTTGTGCCTCATTGCACCTGGTCCGCGCAAAGCAGTGGTCGGATCCGAGTAGAGATGTGCTCGGCTGGGTCGAACCCGAGCCCTGCTTGGCTTGCTCGGTTGGGTCGAACCCGAGCCCTGCTCGGCTTGCTCGGCTCGGGCTGGTTCTACCAAGCTTGCGTCGCTGAGTCGGTCATGACCTATTGCCCCCTACTCTCAAGGTAGTGTATTGTCGATATCCTTTGAGAGTATGTTTGTAGACGAGACAATGTGTTTTATCAAAGTCGCTTGGCATCCAGTTTTGGATTTAGAAAACAGAGTTGGTAGGGAACCAAGCTAATGGATATTGAAGGGAGTTGGGCATCCATGAAACTTAATCTTTCATGTCCTACAGTGGCATCAACCAGTTGATCTATTCGAGGCAAAGGAAAAGAATCCTTTGGACAGGCCTTTTTTAGGTCCGTGAAGTCGATGACCAGGGCTCGACCTTGCCTCACCCGAGAGGTCTATCGCTTCATTCAGGCTCGACGCTAGTTCTCCCCTGTCAAGGGTGGTCAGATTAAGGCGATGATCAGGGATCGGTCTTGCCTCACCCGAGTGATCGCCCGCTTCTTTCAGGCTCTTCTTTTCGAAGCATTGATGGCTCTCATCAGGATTCATGTCGCTTTCAGATCAAGTCGATGATCAGGTCTCGGTCCTACCTCACCCGAATGGTCGGCCATTTCACTCTACACGCCTCGGATCATTCGCTCGGATTGGGATTTCTCCTCGGATCAGGATTTCGCTTTAACGAAGCTTGCTTTACTGTATCGTCCCCACAGACGGCACCAATTGTTGATGCATGGATTTTGACCTTCCGGCTCTTCTTCTCGCACACACCTAACTCGATGATAAGGGAATCGATACCTACAAAATCAAACCGATCTAAACCGGTGTGACCTTGGTCACACGGGCTCCGATGCTTAAGTTAGCGAGGGAGAGTTGAGAAAATAGTTAGCTAGGGATAAGTCACTTGCTTCCTCAGGGTTAGATCTCACTGCTACTTATAGCCGTGAAGATGATTCCAGAACCTCCGTAGCCAAACCCTAATTCAGCGTTGCCGGGCCCGAGGGATCGTTGATTGTAGGCAGGAAATTCACGGGCTGGGCCGTGGGCCGACCAGGGGTCGGGACCGAGAAGAGGTCGGGACCGAGCAGGAGTCGGGACCAAGCCCTCTCGGCCCGGTTGGTTCTCCACCGGTCACTTTCCTCATTCTCTGCCTCGGCGCTAGGTCGTTCTTTGGGCTGACCCGTTACGTCGCGGACCAGTCTCCCCCAATCGATGATCTCAGGCTTCAACTCCTTGTCCCGTTTCGGGTCGTTTTTGTTCTCTATAACAAAGATTAACAAAAATCAAATGAAATTTAAATCCACAAATTAATAGAGTAGGTATAGTGGTTTGGAAATTACTACTCCATTCCCCAAAACTCATTCTTGGGTATTTTATTGCACCGACTCTCTTACAGAGAATGAAATTGATCGACCATCTTTTTGTCCTAGGCTAAAGAGAAACTCATGGTCCTTTTACTGGTTTAAGATCCAACCAATTGTGTTTTCTCACAACCTAATTAGGTAAACTCACATCTTAATACAAAACCCAATTTGAAAATAAAAAATGCAAAATAACACAATTGGTTTACACAAAATTTTGTACCAAAGTAATGGCTAAAAAGCCACACTCTAATGTATCTCTCATAGGAGAGAATTAAGATTTTACAGAATGTGAGAGGAGAATTTGAAGACATAATGATTTTCCTTATTGATAATTAGTGTGAAGGATGGTGAAATTTAGTGGTTTTAAATAGAATTTTGAAAATGAATTTTTGCCATTGGATTTAGGGTAATAATGATGAAGGGTGTAGACTAAGGTGAATGATAAGGTAAAAGAATTAAGTAAGATTAATGGAGATTGGAAGAATATGTGAAGATTGAAAAAGAATTTATGAAGATTAAGTGATTTTATAGATTGAGAGATTTGTGGGAATTTGATTTGTGGAGATTGAAAAAAGCGTCACATGTCGTCTTTTCATTTGTCCGATTGTTAGATGTCACATCAACATAAGTATATGTTCTTGATGCCACATGTAAACTTCTGACCAGTACTCCACTTGTCCATGTCACCTGCCATGTAGGATTTTTTCCTGACTTGTTTTGACCATAACTTTTTCGTTTGAATTCCGATCTGAGTGATTCGTAAAAGGCGTTGGTTTTGTCCTTTAGAGCTCTATTCTATGGACACTTTGAAACACAAGAGTAAGTAAATAAAGTTTGTTACCATCAAAACATTTGATATGATTGAAGCTCATAGAGCTAACAATCCCCCTTTTTTATAATGACAAATCACTTAGGAAAAATATTCTCAAAGTGGCATAATTATAGTGATATTGAAAGAATTCAATTAGTAATGAATACTTCAACTAATATTATCGCCAATGACAAGTAGTTTGAATTTTTCTTAACAATTTCTCCCCCCTTTGTTATCATCAAAACATAACAATTCAAAGCATAAATTTCCCTCAAAATAGTAATCAAGAAATAGATAACTGCAAGTCAATTTAACCTCCACTTCAATACTCACAACAACTTTGAATGAATCAATATCAATACTCACAACAACTTTGAATGAATCATCAAAACATACCAACAAGAATGAAAGTATAAATCTTCAATATTTAAAAGTCTATATGAAAACTTAAAAATAATTTCTTTCTAGGAGTTTATAATGAAAAAAACAATAATTTTCAAACTAAAAATACCTAATACTAATTGTAGGAGTGGAACTCAAACTATTTTATATCAAAAGAAGTAATTTCAAAATAAATTTGGATCAAATTCCTTTTTAACAAAGACCCAAAAATAAATTTCAAAGAAATTTTCTCAAGTAGTCCCAGTAGTCCCCAAGGGATAGTTTGGATGACTTGAGACCAGGCCTCAAGAAATATCCTTGAGGTCTTGGGTTAGAGCCATGACGAACACAACCCCTTCCTAAGGGAATAATAGTAGTAATAAAGATAGAAACTTTTCATTCAAACAATCAATGTAATATCATAAGATATCTCAATCTCAAATAAATATATCAAAGAATGATTTTTCCTTTTCAAGAACCAAAAGACATATTTTGGAAAGTATGACATGCTCAAATGTGAGTGCTTCGCTTTTTTACCTAATCTCAAATCCTTAAAATGAATATCTTTGAAATTTTTCAACATTTTTATTTTGAAAACCATCAAAATTACAATAATAATAATAAGTAAAAAAACATTGAGTTATGTAAATTGGCTTTGCATATTTTGTATTCTTTTATGAATTGGTGGTGATGGATCACACATATACGTGAATGGATGCTCCATCTAATCGTGTAACTAACATTCTAGGACTAACTTATCTCAACAAACACATTGATCTGAACAATCGTGTCCCTTGGTATATTGAAAATGAAAAACTAAAATTGGAATGTATGGAAATTTAAAGAGCAAAATAGGAAACATACATTTTCCTACACAGACACATCTCTACCGTTTGATTGTGATGCTTCATATTATAGTCTGGATCACACCATATGCGAATGGGAACACCCTTCTTTATATAACCACGTCCATTGGATTAATTTCTTTCAACAGACATCTTTACCTAAATAATTTATTTTGTCAACATACTATATTTTGAAGGACAAAATATGAATTTGTGAAAAATTAAATGGCAAAATAGGAAAGTAAAAGCTCAATTAATAAGTATAATATAAAAACTAACCCAATAATCGAATATGTAAAATAATTAATTTAACAATTCAAGTAATTGACATTCATCGTCAAGTACTCTAATATGATCACAATGCTTAAATTATTGGTCAAACCTACCTCATTAGTTTAGAAGCCCAAATTACTTAATAAAGACATTTAACATATTAGTTTAGAAACCCAAGTTACTTAATAAAGAAATTAACATAAAAATAAACATGAAATAAGGAATTTAAAAGTACTTACGTCACAAGATAGCAACAACCAACAGTATATGTTAGGACAAATACTAACATTAAAACTAAAATAAATCATTAATATATTTATATGAAAATGTAATTTTATAATCTACCTCATCATCAAATAAAATAAATTTATGGATTCTCGAATCCTTAATGTTTTCCTTGAAAAAGAACGAAAACTTTTAATTTCCATTCTTTTTTAGTAGCTTGGATTTTCTAAGAGCTAAACCTTCATAAATGTTTTGAGAGAGAAAAGATACACAATTTTATGCATGATAAATACTTAGATTACTTTCCTGCTATATAGATGTTTGTAATCACACCTGTTTTGGGAATGTATATATCATTTCCTCGAACTGCACCTCCTAGATTAACTTATCTATCAAAAAATATATCGATCTGTTGTGTTATATATAAACAATTATCAATTTCAATCGCACCCACATGCGAATTGACACACCACTCTCTTAACAAACACATCGATCCAACAGTTGCATCTCATAGAAGTTTTAAGGATAAAATAGGTATTAAAAAGTTGATGACAAAACTAGAAGACAAAGATTCTCCTCCGTACCCCATTTTTTATATAATATAAATTCATTTTTTAAGCAAGCAACCATTGAATTTCGGACAAAAATATTTTGGTACCCATATTTTCTTGGTTCTTGGGTCCATGTAGGTTAGTACAATTAATTTTTGGAACACATTTCTGTTTAGTGACAACATTCATATTATTCGTATCATTTAATTTAGACAAGAAATATGAATATGATTTATGTCCGAACTTGACACAAGAGAAGTAATAAATGTTATGCGTGAATTTTTCTTTAACAACATATCTAGGCATATATCTTTTTCACATGAAATTTTACTTTACGAGGAATATATCTTTTTCCATGACTAATAAATATTTTCAATTTACAGCAATTTGGTCTAATATGACTTTTAACTCCACGAGAATGACATATAAGCACAAATCTACTATTACACATAAATTTTAGACTTTAACATGAAAATGATTGCGCACACGTTTAGGTACATCATGCTTATGCAAATCACATCACAGAATATGTTCTAGGCTAAAGAGAAACTCACGATTCTTTTTAGTAGTTCGGGATCCAACCAATTATGTTTCCTCATAATCCAATGTGCACCCACACTTTAATCCAAAACCAAATTTGAAAGCAAAGAATGCAAAATAACACAAGTAGATTAGACAAAATTTTGCACCAAAGTAATGGCTAATTAAAAAGCCACACTCTATTGTATCCACACAAAAATATAAGCAAGTTATGTGTAGGGATGATGAAATTTTGTGACTTTAAATAGAATTTGAAGATGAATTTGGGTCATTGAATTTAAAGTGACAATGATGAATGGTGTAAATTAATGTGAATGATAAGGTAAAAGAATAAGAAGATATATAGAGATTGAAAGAATACATGGATATTGAAAAATAATTTATGAAGATTGAGTGATGGTAGAGATTGAGAGATTGGTGGAAATTTGATTTATGGAGGTTGAAAGTGCACATGTCGTCTTCTCATTTGTTCCATTGTTGGATGTCACGTTACCATAATTACGTCATCTTGATACCACATGTCAACTTCTGAGTGGTCCACTTCTCATGTCACGATTTTTCTCCTAACTTCTTTTGACCATTAACTTCTTGATTTGAACTTCAATTTGAGTTATTTGAAAGGTGTTGGTTTTGTCTTTTGGAGCTCTACGCTACAGACACAAAGCGAAGTAAATAAAGTCTTTAACACAATCGGTCACCGTGAAGATCCATCTTGAATGTCGCTTGGATTCGTCGGTGGAACTCGAATCTATATGTCGTTGATTGAATCAACGCCAAAAAAAAACCCCTAAATCCCGTCCCTCGTAGAACTCTAACCACCACGGCCTCTCGTCAGAAGTTTCTTCTCAATCGCTGAACCCAAAATCTATATGTATTTTTCATCACCGGAAGTTGAAGGCATTGGGGATTTACTGCTCTGATTTGGTAGTGGGGATTTTAGAGCTTCGATTTGGCAGTGGAGATTTTGTGCATCTATTTGGCAATGAGATTTCCAAAGTCATTTTTTAATGGTAGAGATTTCAAATTATTTGAATTGAATGTTATTTTTAATATTCTTTTGTTTTTCCATTTTCATATTTCTTTTAATTAATTATTAATCATATATTAGAGTGGACAATTGGGTAATTTTCAAATGGGAGCCATTCTAAATGGGACTTTATTTCGTTTCAAAAAAAAATGGGGCTTTATTTTGACAAAAGTGTAAATTATAAAGATTTAAAACATTTTTCTAATTAATATTTTTAAAGGGCTTATCCCAGAACCCACTAAAAATTAAATTAAACAAGTTAGCTACTTTCGTAACAAAAAAAATAAAGTGAGTATTTAAATTTGAAAACATAAATTTCAAATGTATAGATTCAAAACCAACCTAATAAAAATTAACCGAATCAAGGAAAATATAATCAAAATAGAATAAGTGAAATATAACCACAAAAAAATAATTAAAAAATACAGGAAAATATTGAAAACTATTTAAAAAATTAAAAATATAAAAATCTTAAAGATTTAACTATATAAAATAAAAACAAAAACGTGCTACTTTATATAGCAATCAACAATATGTGCAACTTTATATAATAATCAATATTAATCAAGCAAATTAAAGTAGTAATGCTAATGTATTATATTTATTTATTGTGTACCTGTATAAAGAAAGACAATTATTATGGATAATGCACGTGTTCAACATTATATTTATTTATTGTGTACCTGTATAATCAAAATTTTATGTTGATTTATTTTTGCGATATGATGTTCAAATTCCTTTTTTGTTTCTCTTTCTTTTATTTATTTGATTTAATCATGTTCTCATGATTTTTGTGTTGATTATTAGAGGCATAAATTTAATTAGTTAGAATCAATTTTTTTTTCTAAAAAAAAAACTAACTAATACATTTTATTTCTAAAGGAAATTTCTCGACTATGGAATCTTGAAATATTATGAGGCCGATGTTATTGGATTCTTGAGGGTAAAGAACAATATCTTGGGAGGCAGCAACAATTTTTAATGACCTTAGTTCGAAGATTGATGTCAGAGCGGCAGCAACAAGAGAAGGAAAAGAATAGGTGACCAGTGAGAAGAAATTGAAGTTGGGCGAGAAAAGATGACGACAGCGTGGTGGTAGCAACAGCCAAAGCTGCCGCAAGATGAGGATGCAGATGAAGAAAGAGGAGAAAGAGAAGGAAAGGAAGAAAATGCACTATCGCAGCGTCATTGCGATATAGAGCAGCCAACGTCATCTCCTAAAGGGGCTCTTTCTTGAGAAATGTTTGGATTCACCACCAACCATCCATATGAGGGGATCAAATCCTACAGAAAGCGCGTGAATGGTTGTGCTTCGATTATGTTTTAGGAACTACAAAGAAAAACAAATAAGCAATTAAAGAAAAGATATGCTACCTTCGAAGACCGTTCTTCAACGTAGACTAATCGAACACTAATAGTGTACTTTATAAGCCACATTTCATGATATTTAGGTGAGAATTATTTGGCAATTTTCGGTTAATCATGGCATATTTACGTACATAACTTATATTTTTACAAGATCGAGCCATTAGAAAGAATTGGAGCATAAGTGATTAATTAAAAGGAAAATTAAAGTCAAAGGGAAGCTTAATTCAGCGAAAGCAGCACCACAGTGCCACTTTTTAGCTGCATGGTGCCTGCAGGTCAGAGATGGGAGCAAAAATTCGAAGAAGCAGCATCACAGCCACATCACACAGCACCATGGCGCCTGCAGACGATACTTGGATCTTTTTCCGTGATGATAGGGGGCCACAGAGCTGTCTTGTAGTGCCATGGCGTTACGAACTTTGCGTGTCCGTCAATTTTAGGACAGCTCCATGGTGCTCACTAATGGCGTTATGGCGCTGTAGCGATGACCTTTCATAAATAGAGGGTTTGGGCGTCGTTTTGAAGGACCTTTGGACAATTTTAGATTGGATAATTGGAGATTTGAGAGATGTAGTTGGAGAACTTAAGCTTGAAGGGCGAGGAGACAATTTTTTAAAGCTTGGGATCGTGGAGATTGTGTCGGGAACGATCAATCGACACAACAGATTTAGTTTCTTTTCTTTCCCTTATTTTTTCTAGTTTTATTATGAACTCCATAGTAAGATTTTGTTGTATTTTCATGAACATGAGTAGCTAAATTTCTTGTTCTAGGGATTGATGTAGCTGTTGGATTTATAGGTTGGATTTAATAATAATTGCCTTGATTGATTTTTTTTTTTAATCTATTTGTACATTTATTTGCTTAATACTTTTAATCTCTTGATCACGGATTAATTGATGCTAAATCTAAATCTTACGCTCGGGAGAGGTGGTTTAGATTGGAACTTGAGTGCATGACTGGGGTAAGTTCTAAGGTCTTGCTTGTTAATGATACTAGATAGAGATATTGGTTTCTTAATAAGTGGGAGAATTAATTGTGCTCAGGAGAGACAATTATGGTTCATGATTTCTTGACTTAAAGATTAATTTCTTATTCAATTTTGGCATGTTTAATTTGTCTGCTTGTAAATTCAGTTGATGAAATCAATTTCCTAGGACCCGTTCTCCATAAAAGTTTTCCTTAGAGTCTATTAATCACTTTGCTATTTGGTTTTTGTGTTTGAAAAGAAATCTCTCGTTGTTTCTCTATATAAAATTGGACATTAGTATTTGTAGTACTTGAGTGGACTAGAAACCAAATCCAGTGGATGATATCGGTAATTACTTACCATCTTATTAAAACTTGACCCGTACACTTGCAGTAAGCAATTTTTGCTATAAGGTTTTTGCCTCATTGACGGGGATTGGCAATTATTTAGTTTCACTTGATATTGTGGAGAATTTGTTTCGTCCTACTTTAGAGTTGTTTTGTTTTTTTTTTATCTGTTATTTGTTCTTATTTTTTAGGGAGTCAATTTTGTATGTGCAAAGACAAAGACGCAGTTCTTGTGCCTTTTGATCCTGAAATTTGAGAAAACCTATAGAAGAAATCGAATGGAGAGAAAGGAAAAGACTACAGATATGGATCCTTTAGGCCAATTCCCACCTGCACCACCTGCTCCACCCTTGTATCCACCCCAATTAGAACAAAATAACCAAAGAACCATTAGAGACTACTATCAGCTGAATTTTCCTAATCATGTTGAAATAACCAATTTGCCTATTAATGCCAAAAATTTTGAGCTGAAACCTAGCTTATCCAGATGGTTCGAGAAGATCCATTTAGGGCCAATGCTACAGAAGATCCAAACAACTATTTAACAATGTTTTTAGATGTTTGCGATACTGTTAAGATGAATTGGGTAAATGACAATGTTATTCGCTTACGCCTTTTCCCTTTTTCTTTGCAGGATAAGGCGAGAGATTGGTTGAAATCTTTGCAACCGGACAGTGTTAATTCTTGGCAGGAGATGGTTAAGACGTTTCTCACAAAATTTTTCCCACCTACCAAGACAGCTCAACTTAGAACAGAGATTGGGTCATTCCGGCAATATGATTATGAGCAATTATTTGAGGCTTGGGAGAGGTACAAAGGACAGCATGATTATTCGGATTGGCTGCATATTCAAATGTTTTACAATGGACTGAATGGACAAATTGTTAGCTTTACCAGCTTCAATCATACTAAATATTTTGATAATAACAAACTCTATTTACTGATGGTTTTAGTATTTCAAAGTATTCATAGCATAGAGCTCGAAAATACAAATCCAACATCTCTTGAATCATTCAAATCGGAGTTCAAATGAAGAAGTTATGGTCAAAAAAAGTCAGGAGAAAAATCCTACGTGGCAGGTGACATGGACAACTGAACTACTAATAAGTTGACATGTGGCATCAATAAGATATGCTTATGTTAACGTGACATTCAACAATCAAACAAATTAGATGACATGTGGCGCTTTCAATCTCAACAAATCAAATTCTCATAATTCTCTCAATTCCATAATATTCTCTAAATTTCACAAATTATCTCAATCTCCTCCAATTTCTCCAAAATCTTCCTTATTCATTTTTCTTTATCTTTCTTCTTAATCTCAATCGTTCATTCAATTTTGCCCTAAATCCAACGGCCAAGATTCATCTTCAAAACTTTATTTAAAGCCACCAAATTTCACCATTCTTCACACCAATTATCAAAGTAAACATCTTTCTCCCTTCAAATTATTTTGCTCTCAAATTTTCATTCTCTCCATGTGAAAATTTATCCATATATTTTTTGTGAGAGATACATTAGAGTGTAGCTCTTTAGCTATTGCTTTAGTGCGAAATTTGCAAATCCACCTGAGTGAGGTAATTTATTTGCATTGCTTATTTTACATTTTGGGTTTTGTATTGAAGTGTGGGTACACCTTGGGCTGTGAGAAAATACAATTGATTAGATCCTAAATTAGTGAAAATGATCGTGGGTTTCTCTTTAGCTTAGGACAGAAAGAGGATCGATTGGTTTGGTTCTCACTCATAAGAGAGCCGACACAGTAAAATACCCAAGAAGGAGTCTTGGGGAGTGGAGTAGGAATTTCCAAACCACTATACAAATTTCTGGTGTCATCTTTCTCTACCCTTTTAATTTGTGCATTTAAATTTCGTTTGAATTTTTTATTATTCTTGAACTTTCATTTTAAAATCTATAAGTTCGTAAGTAACCTTATTCACCCTTCTCTAGTGCTACCATATCAATCGTACATAAACAAGAATTATACTGGATGCTGCAGCTAGAGGCATGTTACTATCCAAAACACCGGAGAATGGCTATATCTTACTAGAGGATATGGCAGCCAGTAGCTTTCAATGGCCTAGTGAGATATCAAATGCCAAAAGAGTTTCTGGAATCTATGAAATTGGTGAGGTGATCGAGCTCCTTGAAAGCTCAAGTTCAAGCTCTAACTACCGTTGTGTCTAAACTTTTCAGGACCAGGAATTTCTCATTCAAACGAGTTGGTGGCAGCAGCAAATGAGTATTCTTATTATGAGGAGTCAACGATCGAGCAAGCTCAGTATGTCAATATTAGAAATTTTTGCTACAAAGGAAATCGTGCAACCTCTACCGAGCTCTTTATCAACACACTATCATCCAGGATTGAGGAATCATGAAAACTTTTCTTATGCTAACAATAGGAATGTTCTGCAACCTCCACCGAGCTTTACATCTCAGCCAGCTAAAAAGAAATCATCTCATGAGGATTTACTTGGGGCTTTCATCAATGAGTCTAGGAGTTGAGCCAGTCGAATTGAAAATCAAGTAGAAATCATGGAAGTTAAGTTAGAAGGAAATATACAAATGAATATTTCGTGTGGCTAGTCTCTAAAGGATAAAAGGTCCTAAGGTCCCAAATTATCCTCAATTCTTTCTTTATCTAAGAAGAAATGGAGGCACCATTGTAATCATCTTCATTAAGGTGACCTGTGTGTGAGGGGTTTCATGTGTCTAAATGGTAAAATCCGGGTAGGAGGCTTGTGTACGTGTGTGTCAAAATAAAAATAAAATAAGGCCACATATAGAAAATAACACAAAAAAATAAATTTGACCCACTTAAAAGATGAAGTCCCTAGTGGAGTTGCCAAACAATTGCTACGTGTTTGTGACGTGGAGTGACCGACTTTCTTCTCGAGAGGAGAAAAAAGAGTCACCACCAGTCTTGATTTATAAGGTGTGAGTGATCACCCAAATGCATGGATAAGTTGATCTGCACAAAAAAAATTTGGGTTCGTGGGTCTTTTGTGTATAGGGAAGGTAACTCCACAATACTCATTCAATAAACGACAATTTAATTGCCCTTGTTTGAAGGTCGATGTCGGAGTGGCAGCGATAAGAGAATGAGAAGAGTAGGTGACCAGCGAGAAGAAATTTAGGTTGGCGAGAAAAGATAACGGCAGCGGTGGCGGAAATGGCAATGATTGTCGGAGGATGAAGATCAAGATCAAGAAAGAGGAGAAATAGAAGGGGAGGGGGAAAATGCACGTAACAAGAATACATATAATTTATTTTTGGCCAAATCATTTAAAAATGTCACATCACATAGTTCAATTAATGCCACATCAATTTTCCATCATTTTGAACAATTTATCGAACTTCAGATATCTTATTTGTTGACATCTGTTATCTATGAGTATCTTTTGAAACTTATGTAGGAAAGAGTAAGGTCAAAATTGAAATAGTTCAGGAAAATATCGTTGTGTAATGGATATGACCACTGCCTTGAAAGCAAAATCGACATGACCTTGGTGCTAAATCGTTGTTTAGCTGAAATGCTCCCCAGGTGCTAAATCGTTGTTTAGCTGAAATGCTCCCCAAGGTTAACACATCCTTTAACTCTGACATACACTCGTTGTAACAGAGTAGAATCAGACTAGCTAAGAAAATCCTTAGCAAATGCAAATTGAATAGAGAGGGAGAGAAGAGAACGAGATGATGAAAGAATGGTGGGGGAGTATCAATTTATAGTGGTTGAAAGGCCTAAAATAGACTTTTATTTTCCAAACAATAAAAACCTCCAAAAAACCAAAACCTTCCACGTGTTCCTTTGAATGTCAAACTTCTTCCAACCTTGCCACGTGGCCTATGAATGCTAAACTTCCTCCAACCTTGCCACTTGTCCTTTGACTCCCATAAAACAGCCTACTTCCTACCATAACCGAGCTCAATTACCTCTGAGTGTGTCACGTGTGTTTTGATAGTATCAAAACATTGTAAGGAATGAAGTACAAAAAATAAGCCCGTGCCCGAGCTCGAGCCGAACAGACGATAGTGACGATGCGCGTGTGGGCCATAGTTTAGGCTTACCTCAAACCATGTTTACAAGCCAACTACAAGGCTTTGACATATAAGCTTCTTTCCAAGGGATAAACATCGTATGTGGGACAATTTGTGGCTAGTTTGTTTTACAATGTCATTCTCAACAATCTCCCATGAATGAAAAATAATAAAATTAGAGAAGAGAGAAAAAGAATTTTCTTAGCAAAAAGGAAAGTAAACTTAAACATTAATATGTTTCAATTTTAATTATTAATGCATAGTGAAGTAGGGCAACAAACTAAGTAGTGAAAGTGAGTTACCTCTTGAACTTCCAGTAATTATGGTTGAGACCCCACAACACGTTTAAATCCTTGATTTTGATTACACGATATTCGTCAAGTACTATTAATGGTCATGCACTTATGAACCTTGAATCATCGTGAAAGCTTTAGAAAGAGGTTCCTCGACTCTTTCTTAGAAAGCGAATTCACCTCCATAATCACGTTATTGCTTTATCATGTTTATCTTAGATAAACCACTTACACTTGAGCTATGAAGACTTTGAATATTACCCATCAAGTTCAAGCAGGACCACTCAAAGAACGGTTATGAATTCACATAATGCTTCAGTACATCCATCAAGTTCATACACAGACCACCTAAAAGAAGGACTATGGATTCGCATAATGTTTCACTACATTCATCAAGCTCACACACGGACCACCCAAAAGAAGGGCTGTGGATTTGCATAATGTGAGAAACATCAAGATTTAAGTCCCATGAGGACTCTAGAATTACCTTCCTCGTCTGGTCTTTGGTGAGAGGATTTGCCAAGTTCTTCTTTGACCTCACGTATTCCAAAGAGATAATTTCATCTCTTAGAAACTGTTTTACAACTCCATGTCTCAGGTGTATATGGCATCTCTTGCCATTGTACACATTGTTTTTGGCAATCCCTGTGGTAGCCTGTGAATCACAATGCAGGGATGCAGGTGCAAATTCCCCACACAGTGGCATATCTCCAAAAAGACTTCTTAGCCATTTAGCCTCTTGTCCTACTAGTTCAAGTGCTAAGAACTCAGATTCCATGGTGGAATGAGCAATGTAGGTCTACTTTGTTGATTTCCATGAGATAGCTCATCCGCCAAAAGTAAACACGTATCTACTAGTGAAGCTTGCCTCATTATTATATTTGACTTAGTTTACATCACAATATCCTTCTAGCACAACAGGAAATTTGTTAAAATGTAAACAATAATTCATTGTACCTCGAAGATACCTTAACAAATGACGAAGAGTCAATCCACTGTTCTTTACTAGAGTTATGTGTATATCTACTCAGTCTACTCACAGGGTATGCAATATCTGGTCTAGTATAGTTCATCAGAAACATCATGCTAACTATGATTTTTGCATATTCAGATTGAGATTTACTATCGCTTTGATTTTTCTTAAGATGCATGCTACCATCATAAGGTGTTCTTACATGTGTTTTATCAAAGTTGTCAAATTTCTTCAATATTTCTCAATATAGTGTGACTGACACAAGGAAAAGTCATTGTTATTTTTTCTTATCTTGACACCAAGTATTACATCAGTTTCTCCTAAATCTTTCATTTTAAAGTGTGTAGATAGGATAACTTGATCTCCTTAATGGCATTTAAGTTAGTACAAAAAATAAGCATGTCATCAACATATAAGCGTATAATTACATAGTCAGCTCCAAATAAGTAAACATATGAATCAAAACAATTAACTTTATAACCATTTTTTACTAAAGTGACATTGAATTTTTCATACAAGTGTTTAGGAGCTTGTTTAAGACCATAAAGAGACTTTTTAAGCTTGCATACTTTATTTTCTTGACCAGCAACTAGAAAACCTTCAAGTTGTGCAATATATATCTCCTCCTCTAAATCCTCATTAAGGGATGTCTTTTTTACATCCATCTGATGTATTACTAAGCCACGAAGACCAGCAAGAGCTACCAGAGTCTAACAATAACTATTTTGGTTATAGGAGAATATGTATCGAAGTAATCAATACCATATATATTTTTTGTAACCCATAGCCACTAGTCTAGTTTTGTATTTTTCTATTGTGTCATCTGATCTCATTTTCCTTTGAAATATCCATTTGCACCTAATAAATTTATTTCCTACAGGTAGGTCTATCAATTCCCAAGTTTGATTCATAACTGTTGAGTCTAGTTAACTTTCAATTGATTCTTTCCATGAGCTAGAATCTAAATAATTTATAGCTTCTTTGTAGGTTTTAAGATCTTCATCTATCAAATATATGCAAGCAAATTAATCATCTATTTTATCCAAGTTTTCCACTAGGTAGGTAGTTAAAAAGTCAAGTCTCAAACTCTTACTAATCTTTTAAAAGTAAATATGGTTTTCCATGACAGTTATGAACAGTAAAAAAGTTTAGATGAAAAAAAACTGTTATAAATAATTGGGGCGCGTTTTTGGCGGAGAAAAATGCAACTTTTCAGATTTTGTAAGTTTTATGACAATTAAAAACTATCACGAAATGGTGGAGGCGCGATTTTGGTAGAAAAAACGGTGATCTACGAAAATTTCCATGTTTTATGACATTTTATAATTGCCAAGAAAAAAAATTCAAGTATTTCGTGACAGTTACCTAGACCATCTTGAGAATCTATGACATACAAAAAGTGTCACAAATGACTTTGAGCACGTTTCATTTCAGTCGGAAAAACTGCAGCTTTATGGATGATATTAATTATTTCGGGATTCTCCGATTGTATGAGTATAGATTTATGATTAATAGTTTCCCCAAATACTCCATGAAATAAGTAGAAAATGATATTTTGTATAGTGGTCTGCTTACCCTGCTTAATTGTGCCCTTCCTCTTCGGTCCCGAGTTTGAGCCTAGTGAACTTCAATTATTTTCTCAACCCTCTATTATTATATTTTTACAAAAAAACAAAAAATATACTTTTTACAATAAAAAATTTAATCTAATTATATTTTCTATTTAAAATAAATAATATATATTTATTTTGTATCCACATTTCCTTGAATAAATTTAATTCATCATGAAAATCAAAATATGATGATAAACATAAAATAATATAAGTTAATTCTAGTTTCACCAAGCATTCCGTAAATAAAATATTCATATTTAAATTATACCCTGAATTTTTTTTTATTGGAATGAAAGGTAGTCAACTTAATCGAATGCTTAGGAATTAATTTTGGTTTAAATTGGAACTAGTTAGGTTCATGAACCTTTAAATTTTGTATAACATAAAATTTTGAATTTAGATAGAAATTTTTTAATTAAATCTTAGTGTAAAATTTTTAAGAATATTAATAGGAACTTTTTGAAAGAAAATAGAAATAAGCCATCTTTCTCAATAAAAAGAAAAATAAAAACTTAGTAGATATATCTTTTTATAAAAAAAAAAATATATATATATATATATAAGTGATAGCATATTTAGTTACTTGTGTGAATTGAACTCAAGATGAGTGAGACTTATGGACACACCAACACCAATAAAATAAGCTGCTTTTATGAAATATTCAAGTATAATATTAATATAGTGATATTTTTTCATTCTAGGTAAATAAAATTAAAATAAATTAAATCAAACCACGCCCTTTTGCAAACTGCTTTCTTACTCATATGTTTTCGATGTTCTTTTCAAAAACCTAAAGTTCATCATCTTCCTTGCACTCTTTTGTCTTCACCGTCATCCTTCATCTTTCTCGTGCCATCATTCAAGATCCATTACCTAGATGATGCAAATTTAGTTTTTATATTTACCACTCTCGACCGTTTTTGAAGTAATCGGAAGAGGTTTATATTCCCCACTATTTTATTACATATTCGGACAAAATTTGTTCTTAATTTCTTTTTAAATTACCACTCCTGACTACTTTTAGAAAAAAGTCGAATAGTGGACTTTACACCAATATTTTAATAAATTGTTAGGCGTTATTGTTTTTAATTTTTTTTTTCAAATATTAGACTTCCCCACTATTTTCGAAATAGTCGGGAGATATTAATATTTCTGACCATTCTAAAATAGCGTTGGTAATATTTTTTGATTTTTTTTAAATATTACAACTCCCGACTCTTTTGAGAAAGAGTTAGGAAAAACGGATTTTCCCAATTATTTTAATAATTGTCGGGCAATATTGTTTTAACTTTTTTAAAATATTACGACTCCCGACTATTTAGAAAAATAGTCGAGAAAAGTGAATCTAGTAGAATATAAGAGCATGGAGATATGTTATATTTATAAAAGTATCCTTTTGTTTTTAAATTAAAAATTTTTAAAAATTTTTGTTTTTTAAAAAAATAATCAAACTATAGCTTTTTACAATTTTTTTAAATAATAAATAAATTGCATCTCACCTATTAATAAAATGTCGGGAGAAGAGACTAAAAATACCTAATCCCATTTTTCTTCTCCCTCAAAGTCTCTTCCTCTCCTTCTCTTTCAAAGCAGCGCCCATACCGTCGCCCAGCCCCACCGCCATCGCCCAGTTTCGTCGTTCTATCGTCCGCCCCTCCATTCCTTCTTCCTTTCTACCACCACCCCCCCCCCCCCCCCCCCCCCCCCCCAAATCCAACCTCCAAACCCAGCCTCCTCCATTCAAATTGCGAGGCACAATCATAGAAATCATTGATTACAAGCTTTAAGAGTTGAATTCATCTATTTCTCATGCCCTATTCATGCAGATCAGGTTCGATTTGTTCTGTTCTAGGTTTTCTCATTTGGTTGACGATTATTTACGATAATTTGGCGCTCAACCCTCTCTTCGTTTTGGGAATTTATGGTAAATCAGTTGCTATATTATTTTTTTTTTGCCGAAAAATTTTCACTACAAGAATTACCCAACTCATATGAACATTTTCTTTTGGATTTGAAGTTTTTCGACCCGTATGAGTTGTTCCAGCGATTGATTTTCATGTGCCTAAATTATGTTGGATGTGGATTTTACTAGAATTGATTTATTTGAGAACAGTCGAGGAATTGGGATGAAAATTGGAATGCGCATGATTTGATTTGATTTTCTTTGCTTCTGAAAATTGATTTGAATTGCGTATATGACGTAAAAGTAGCAATACATCTTTTCTTGTCGGTAATTTCATTTGGCACTGTGTTATCCTAGCTCATTAATTTTATCCTGGTTACTGTTTCATTAATGAAGATTGGCTCATGGAAGTGTGTTTCTTTAATTGATTTGTTTTGGTTATCTATTCATATCATTTCCCTCGTCGACTTATCTGAAAGGTTAATTAGAGTACAATATATCTAGTGGTACGAAAGACTCTGAAATAATGCATTAAGTTAGAGGTATTTTTACATATGGAGTCAATATCTTTCTTTCTATTTTGTGAGGATTGCATTTCAACTATTGAGCATGAATTTTGATCCGAACTAATGACCTATAATAACTCGTCAATTAGGTATTGTTTTTTGTTTCAAAATTGATTCAAAGTCCTAAAGTATTGTGGTAATGCCATCATTATCTCTCTCAATAATCAAATATTTGAAAGGCAGGAAGCGTAGAGTTGAATTTGAAGTATCTTAGTGAACTGAGGCTGCCCATGATGGGTAATTATTATCTATAATTAATCAACCACACTTTTCCAATTCTCTTTTTCCATCTTTCTTTTTTAATTTTATCTATCTCTTTTTGCTACCTTGAACACATTATCAGAATCGACGAAATAAAAATTGGATGGATGAATGAATGCTTTTCTGAGGGGTAAATATGGTTGATTGATCATGAGGGTTCTTTTGTTTTGTTTAATTTTGATGTATATATATAGTTTGTTTTCATTTTGGTATGGAGAAATAAAATAAAATACATATTATATAGCGTACTAGATTAGAAGAGATCAAAATGATTGCTAAAGCAATAAATTGTATTGAATTGAATGAGAGAAAATGATGTACATATATATAGTGCAAAAGGCAGAGGGTGGTCCTTCCCTTAGTTTTGTTATTTGAAGGGGGAGGAAACACTTAGTTTTCATTTCTTCTATCCCTCCCTTAGTTTTAGTTTCTATGTTCTATCGTTTTTTTGCAAGTTAGCACTTTTGCACTGGTGGAGAGTGTTAAAACTTTTTTGTCTTTCATATTCTTTCCTTTCATAACTTTTACAAATTGTGAAAGCTTGTTCTTGCGGTGAGAAATGAGAAATGTGTTAGATAATGTTTCTATTTGTGTTTGTTAAAGCTATGTTGTTTAGATTTGTGTGTTCATATTTTGTTTGTGGTTGTCTTTCTCTCCCATTCTGGCTGCTTCTATGGTCTCTTTTGTGAATATTGTGCCTTGATTTTATGTTTGACTTGCTTATGTAAGATTGTGCAAGTAGCCAATTAAGACTTAGTGCTTATATGTGTCATTCATATAGTATAAAGTCTAGTTCGATAATTGTGTGGTTTAAAGTTTAGTTGGATAATTGTGTGGCTATCATGCAGCAAAGGTAGCCAATTAAGACTTAGTGTTTATATTTGTGGCATGTATATAGTTCAAAATCTAGTTGGATAATTGTGTGACTATCCTGCAGTAAATATAGCCAATTAAGGCTTAGTGTTTATATTTGTGGCATGCATATAGTTTAAAATCTAGTTGTATAATTGTGTGGCTATCCTGTAGAAAAAGATAGCCAATTACGATTTGGATAAGTAGATTGTTTTTGCTTATTATTGTTCAACATTTTTGCTTGTTATTGTTCAACATCTGTGTTGTTCATAAATCAGTTTTATTTGGGTAAAGTCTTTAGTATTTGGAGAATTTAAAAAACCGTTTGATATTGTCTTTTTACTTCTTTGTTTTTGTGAAAGAAAGGTTTTGTGTGAGTGATTTGAGAGAGGAAAAGATCTTAGGTGTTTATTGTGATTATTAGCTCTCAAGCACTAAATAAAGGCTATGAAAGTGTGTTGATTCCAGAAATCAGGTTTGTTGGTCCTCTGTTTATATTTTGTAATTATTAAAACTGATTACATAGTGGATGACCTAAAATGGATGTAGATCTTTTATAGATAGAACAAAAAATTTGTCTGTGATATCCAAAAATTTTAGACAAGCTTATGATTTTCGAAAAATGTGTCTGTTGACAGTGTTGAAATTAGCTTAAAATGTGTTTGTTGTTTTTTCACGAAGTTTACTCAAACTTCTGAAATATAATTTTCTTTTCTACTATGTTAACCTTTACAATGAGTAGAAAAAGGAAGTAAACTGAGTGTAAGAGATTTGAAAGTTTAGGTTCTCCACTTTTGTATATACTTGCCGAAGTTTAATTCGTGTTTTCTTAATTGTTTGTTTTGAATATGTTGTTCAGCATGTGGGGGCGAGGGTTGAAGGAAGCAGGAGTGAGAGTTTCTGTAATATGTTAGCTACATTTCGTAGTTTGACCTTTCACGTTTACACGATATGAACTATAACAACATATAATATTTGTTGTAGTTTGACCTTCCGCATATATTATTGGGAAATATTTGAGGTTTTTTTTCCATTGCTTAGGTCTTTCAAGAAGAGTTGGAGAACCATGGCAGGTAGCTACTTGAAATATTTGTTGGGTTAGCAGTTACTTGGTATGTAGTTTGTTTATGTACGGGGTTGATGGACATGGAAAACCTTCATTGATGTATATATATAACTTACTATATGTATACACTTTATATTTGCAAGTGGGTTGGTGTACTAATGGATATATATGTTTTTGTATATAAAATACGTCACAATTGACAGTTGCTAGGTACAACTATGGAAAGCGATTTTTAAAAACATTTCAAGACAGGTTTATATGAAAAGTTACATTCATAAATGTCAACAAAATAGGTTTCGTGACAAAAAAAACATTCAAAATTGTTTGGTGGCCTTCTATTGACATTTCTGAAACATGAAAGTTGACATTATTAAGTATACCATGATAGTTTTAAATTGTCGTTGTAAACTTTTCCATGACATGTATCGAATGTCATTATTTAATGTTGCATGATATTTTTAAGTTGTCATTATACAGTTTTTCGTGATAGTTAAAACTGGCAATATTGACTGTTAAAACTATCACTATAAAAGTTTTCGTGACAATTATAAATAGTCGTTAAGTTTTTCTTGACGTTTGTAATCAGTGGTTAAAAAAAAATTCATGTCAATCTTGAACTGTCGTTAAAAACTACTTCACGACAATTATAAACGGTCGTTACAAAATAATTCAAGACATTTATAAACTGTCGTCTTTAGGTCTTTATTAACAAGAGGATAAAATATTTGATTGTTTTAGTGACACTTATAAATTGTAATTAAATGACTTTCTGTGACATTTATTAATTGTGATGGAAATTCTATTCCTAACAAAGTATAACTGTAGTTGTAAATACACTGATGATAATTTTTCAAAATTGTCATCTTCTCATCTTTCTTGATGTCTTAATACATGACAATTGGATAACTGTCATGAATTATGTTAATGACAGATTTTAACTATCATTGAAGGGGATCTATCCTATCATTAGAAGTATAGGGCATAGACATGCATGCTTGTTTTGAAATTCCACTTGATTCACCAATAGTTTTAATCATAGGGAAGATATTTATTAAAAAAAAAAAACAGCATCTTTATATTCACAAATTGATTTATCATTTAAGCACATGAACTTATTTGCAGAACGATTCTGAACATAACCAATGAAAACACAATCAGAGGTTTTCGATCCAACAATAGGTCTTTTGAATGTTGGATGTGCCACCTCTGATAACCACCCCCACACTCTCAAGTAGCACAGGTCTTGTCAAAATCCTTTCCACAGCTCGTATGGTGTCTTGTACAACTTTTTGTGAGGGACCCTATTAAGAATAAAACAGGTAGAAAGAGCAGCTCCCCCCCAATTAGATAAAGTAGAACTTAATATCATAGCATTCATCATCTCTTTCAAAGTTCTATTTTTCCGTTCAGCTATTCCATTCTCTTTAGGTGAATAAGGAGTAGTAAATTCATGTATAATTCTATTTAACTCACAAAATTCCTTAACAGAATTATCACTATATTCACCATCGCTATATGTTCTTATTCTTTTTATTTTCCTATCTAATTGATTTTCTACTTCAGCTTTAAATTTAAAAAATGCACTACTCGCTTCATCCTTAGATTTTAGGAGATATATTTTTGTAGAAAAATCATCAATGAAGGAAATATAGTAATTTTATCACCTTTACTAGTGGTGTTTTTGAAATCAGATAAATTAGAATGAATCAATTATAGTAGTTCAATACACCTTGCGATGACTGGTTTAAAAGGTTTTTTAACAAACTTTACTGATACACAGACAGGACAATTTACATGTTTAGTTAATTCAAAGGCATTAATTAAATTTAGAGTTCTAAGCCTTTTGATTGATGCAACATTCACATGTCTCAATCTACCATGCCACATATCAAGAAACTCAACGATATAAGTAGAACTAGAAACAATTTCATTAGTAGAATAAGTGTTAAGAACAAACAAATCGTGTACTAAATAACCCTTCCAACAAAGTCACCAGTTTTTGTGATGATAACCTTACTTGTCTCAAACACAATCCTAAGTCCAGTCCGATTCAACAAACCTCCAGACACCAAATTTCTATGCAGGGAAGGAACATACAACACATTACTTAAGGATAAGGTTTTACTAGAGGTGAGTTTTAAGAGGATCTTCTCTTTCTCGAGTACTCTAGTTGTGGCTGAGTCCCCCATAAAAACATATTTGCCATCAATAGAGTCCTGAAATTCATGGAAGAGCTCATGATTTGAGTAGAAGTGTTTGGACGCTCCAGTGTCAAGGATCCAATTGGACTTGTTCTCTACCAGATTTGCTTCCATGACCACGGCAGCGACGGCAGGCTGCGCAGTGGCAGTGGCAACAATGGTGGCAGTAGCAACGGTGGTGGCAGAAATGTTGGTGGGTTGAGCATCAGTGAGGATGTACTAAATCTCTAATTACTCAAAGAAAATTAGCAGCTTTTGGGACCAGCAGTGGTAATTGAACCCGTCAAGTAGTTCCAATTTTGACAAGTCTAGTAGGACCTTTCCAGATTAGATAGTAATCATAGATTTTGATTTCAAATTGTAGGTAAGAGTAGGGTCGAAACTGGAACAGTTGTGAAATATGTCGTTATGTATCATGGACAGGACCACTGCCTTGAAAGCAAAATCAGCCGTGTACTTGTCGGAACGAAGTGAAATCAAACTAGCTCAGAAAATCCTTAGAAAACACAATTTGAGTACAGAGAGATAGAAGAGAATGCAATTTGAGTACACGTGCCGCGCGTGTGAGGCTATGGTTTAGGCTTCCCCAAACCACGTATACAACCCCACTACAAGGCTTTAACGTATAAGCTTCTTTCCAAGTGATAACTTGCCATGTGGGACAATTTGTAGCTAGTTTGTTTCATAATTTGTAGCTAGTTTGTTTCATAATATCATTCCGAACAAGTTAAAACCAAGGGGCAATAATACCTCTTACTCATAGGTATACAAAAATCATAGGAATGACTTGCTCCCAGGATATTCCAAACCTTGTACCAAACAAGGGATTTCCCTTACTCATTTCTATCATCAATTACATCTTCGATGCCTTGTTCCAATCGGCCTCCCACGATACAAGAATTCTAAAACTTATTCAAATTTAAGGAAGTGTAAAGTTTAATTGATAAAATTGAAAGTCTTTAGAGAAAAAAAATTAATGCACTTTAATTTTAGGGCTAAAATTTATTTTTTTCCCTATTATTAATTATAAGTTTCATTGTCAAAAATAAAATTATATGTTTCATTTGACCCTACATAAATCCGAGAATTAAAAAAAATAAAACAATAAAAAAACAGCCAAAGGTTTCTAAGAAAACAATAATTTTCTCTCTAATTCTTCTGCCTTTTCATGATTTTCACAGAGCTATCTTCACTGATCCTCAATTAATATGTTTGCCTCTTTAAGAAATTAGCCATTACTCTGTTCAATTTCCGGATTGGTTGGAGTCCTATTTATTTTTACTGTTCTCAACTTCTGTATAAAATAAAAAAAAAGTAATAGGAAGTTTAAACTGAGACTTGTCATATAGAAAAATTCTGTAGAAACTTCAGAATACCTCAATTCTTTAGATAAATATGATTCTCTATTAGATTTTTAATAAAATGGACTCTGTAGAAGTGAATAAGGGTAAAAGAGATTCAAGGTCGCCTAAGCTCTTTGACAAGATCACCTGTCCCAAATATTTTCACCCCTCTGAGTAATTATAAATTGACCATGATAATATATATATATATTTAGATACCATATTAATTTCTAACTCGATTAACGGCCAAATTAGAAATAATAAAAACTTGTAGCGAACCAGGAGTATCATGGTCCCCGGTGCTAGATACCATCACAAACATTCCTCTCATCCTATCAAAAAAAAAAAAGAACAATCATACCTTTCATCAATCGTCTTTCAACTATGGATTTAGGTACTCTTCTGTTTCTTTGAGTTTAATTCTCTTGAATTTGAAATGGGACTTTGATCTAAAGCTTTTAAGTTTATGAGTTTTAATTTTTCCTACAAGGAGTACCAGAGCCTTTTCACATCTTAATTGTTTGTCATTTAATTTTCCCAAAAAAAAAAAAACTAAAAAAACTGAAAAGAAAGGGATATATATGGCAAAGTAATAGGGATTACTCTAGCAACTTTGAATGCAATGCAATAAGAGTCTTGAAAGGTTTTGACAAAGAAGAAAAGCTTTATGCAATGAAGCAAACAAAAAGGCATGAGGGAGAGAGAAGCCTCAATACTGCCATTGGAAGCACCACATAACTGCAATGAGCTAACAGAAAATTATTAGACTTCTCTCCTATCCCTCATGTTTTTCTTGCTGCACTTTAATCTAATTTTAGCTTTAAGTAAATAGAAAGACAAATTGGGTAAAGAAAAATGAAGTATAAGAAAATATTTTTCTAGAAATTGAGAAGTCTTCAAAATACCAAGCATGTTTTAAGTCCATTTTAACCAATGGGTTCACATGAGTCTTATATATAGTAGTCCTAGACATGTTTTGGAAGTGTTAAATGGCCTATGAAAAAGTTTTTGGACATACTAAATGGAGTAAAGAAAGATCTATCAGTGATCACCCCTCTTAATTAGGATACCCA
The DNA here is from genome assembly GCF_013281855.1 of Momordica charantia. Lineage (NCBI taxonomy): Eukaryota > Viridiplantae > Streptophyta > Magnoliopsida > Cucurbitales > Cucurbitaceae > Momordica > Momordica charantia. The sequence continues at coordinate 9,889,287 of NW_028275162.1, forward strand.
AATAAATTAAGATCTATAGTGATCACTAATATATTCCATGTTAAATTAACACTAAATCCAAAAGCTTAAACCGATGAGTTATGATATCTTAATATAACATATATTACTTGGGGATGTGATTTATGAATAATGTCAAAGATGGTTACTACCTTCCATTTCACTAGATTACAAAACAAAAGAAACAAAATGCAATATATTAGTGGAAGCATATCATTGACGATTATAATAAGCTTAATCTAAAACAAACAAAGCGGATCCAGCCATAAACTTCAAATATTTATCAATGGGATTTAGATTCCACCCTCTTGTTTGCATTGGCAGCATAGCTTTTAAAATGGAAGTTGAGGAACAGAGCCAAAAGAGAGGCATTAAAAACAGCATTAAAACACCAACCCCAGATGCCAGAGCAGCCGGCAGCAGAGCCTCCAAAATGCTCGTACAGCATCCAACCGGAAGCCACAAAACTAAACACAAACTGCAAGATCTGGCAGTCAGTGACGAGCCTCTTCCACGTGGGGCGAACCCCAACGGAGCACAGAAAGTAGTAGCCATACATGACCACGTGCACGGTGGCGTTGGTCACGAGCGCCACAGGGAACAGGGACTGGGCAGTGTGGAGCCAGAGATAGGCCATGATGGGGACGGTGGAGTGGTGGTACACGTGGAGGAAGGTGAGCCGTCGAAAGGAGCCACTTAGGATGATGAGGAGGGTGTCCACAAATTCGAGGATCTTGGAGAGGTAGAAGAGGTGGGCCCAGAAGAAGAGAGGCCCGGAGCGGGAGGTAGGTGGGGGGAGGCAGACGACGGAGTGGGCGTGGCGGAGGGCGGAGAGGGAGCATCCGACGGCCATGAGGAGGGAGAGGAGGAGGAGGGTGAGGTTGTGGAGGGCTGAGATTGGGGCGAGGAAGGCAGGGGAAATGGAGGGCAGTGGGACGTGGCGGAGCAGGAGGCTCAGGGAGAGGTAGGAGCAGACTGTGAGGGTCAGGAAGAGGGGCGTGGAGCCGAGGGTGCGGCCCTCGATCCATTGGAAGTTGAGGATTATGGGATGGTTTACGAGCCAAGGTTCCAGAACAGACACGATTTGGTTCATTCTTTAAATTGAAGAACGCGGCAATGGTGGAGATTGGCTGCTGCTGGTGGAAGCGCCCTCTAAAAAACTCTAGATTTGGCGACTTACAGTTGTTGCAAAATGTATGTATAATCTGTGTAGATAGGGTTGGGAGGAGAATCTTTTCCTTTCCCATTTTGCCCTTTAAATGTCATGAATTTTTAATTTATATTTTATTGCTTCAATTTCTAGTTTGTTGCTAGGTGTCTCGAGCCTAATTGGGAATGGGAGGGATTCTTTTTTCTAGATAATGTTTATTTTTAAAACTTATTCCGGAAATAATGTTGATTCCAAATATATTAAATGTATAATGGATCGCTAGAAACTTATTTTAAAAATAATGCTTTTGAAATTCATCCACCTGAAGAGACGTCCATAACTGCGAGCCTAGATTCATAAGCTGTGGTGCTCTGTTGGCGTCACATCTGCTTTTTTAAGAGACAACCATATGAAACATAGTATTGACACAACGTCACGTCTCAGAGGTCTCTTGAAGAAACGATCACACCGTTTGGTGTCTCTTCAAGATCCACGACCAAGTGGTGGATGAATTTCAGAACCATTATTTTCTAAATAAGTTTCAACCCACATATTATACATTTAATTATTTCAAACCAGCATTATTTCGCAAATAAGTTTGAAAATAAGCCTTATTTAAAAAAAAAAAAAAGAAATCTGCAACTAAGAGATGATTTCAGGAATATTATAAATTTGGTTAGGTCTCGTAATTTTCAATGTGGGGATCCTTAATCTTCAAGTTTTAATTTTCTATAGATTATTTTAATTTTTTTTCCATATATTACCTTCAAGTTCCGAGCTATATGTTCATTTTTTTAGTATAACATGTGGGATAGAGGATTGAACTCACAACCTCCTAGTTGAAGATATATGTCAATTACCACCAAGTTATACTCGCTTTGACTCCGAGTTATACATTCATATTATCTCAAATATGAATATATTCATATTATCTCAATGAAGGGAAGAAAGTTTTGATTTTCCCTTTGCTCCTAGTTACAAATTATTACTATAAATAAAAAAGTATTCAATATTTATTTATTAATTTTGCCATTAAAGAGCGTTTTCCACCTCCCACCCAGTCTCTAATCCATCTTTATTTTTTGCTATGAAGAGGTCATTCTCTGCCTCAAAGTCTATACTTTGAATAGAAAATAATGAAAATAAAGTAGAAAATGAATATTAATTTTTGGCTTTCGAATTCTGGCCGGTCTTTGAGTTTTAAGTTCTTGGGAAATAATCTTGAGAGCGGACTGTTTTAGAAACTTATTTTCATGATTCTCTCAAATTTTGTGATTTTATATTTTTAGATTTCTATAGGTAGAATTTTTTTATTATACCAATTTTACCCTTATTTACTGTAGTTATTTTTTTAATCTAAAGATTTAAATCCCTAAATTGTAATGGCCCCATACAAATTTTCAACACTAATCCCTTAATTCTAGGGGTGTAAGTTAGTCGGTTCGGATTGGTTTCTGTGCAAAATCGATTCGACCCAAGACTATTCGATTTTCGTTCGGGTCGATTCGGGTTTCGGTTTTTTTTTTCAGGCTAGGTTTTCATTTTCATGTTTTTTAATCCCAAGTCTAGGGTTTTTGCTTTGTGAAACCTTCAACCTCAAAAGCAAGTAAATTTAACAGAGGATAGAGAAAGAGGAAGATGAAGATTCCAAGAGATATGAGTTTGTTTTTATTTGGCCAAATTTAGAGAGAGTGAAAAAGAGATTCAATATCATCCATCTAGCCCATAAATCAGATGAAAAATTAAAAAGAAAAAATCCCTTCTCAACGGGTTGCCGTGGATTTGTTGAGAGAAACTAGAGAGAGGTGGAGTTGCCGCCATGCATTTCTGGGTCGTTACGCGCTGTGCCGCGTGGGTTTGTGGTATCTCTACCGCCATTGTTGAAGAGGGTTTTGGGATTGTCGCGCACCGCCGTAGATTTGTTCCATCATCGTCATCGTGATTTTGTTTCGCCACCACAATGCCATCATATCTATAGAGAGAGCGGAGGGAGAAGAAGAAGAGAGAGAGAGAGTAGAGGGAGCGAGCAAAGGGGGGAGAGAGAGCATAAAAGGAGAAAAGGGAGGAAGCGGCGCACAAACTTAAAAGTAAATTATTAGGGTTTCGGTTTCGGTTTTAACCGACCCGAATGAATTTCTGTGTCATAACCGAATCGAACCGAACCGATCCATATCGGTTCGATTCGATCTTGCGGTTCAGTTCGGATTCTTTCACCCCTACTTAATTCACTCCTTCAAAAATATTTATTCCCGTGATTTACCAATATTATTAATTACAAAAATACTCAATTCGTCTCTCTAATTTCCCACTGGTTGTCGGAAGCCACCACCATTCGGATACACTCATTGAGTATATACAAGAGTTCTCACAACTACTCAAACATTATAAAATATATTCAACTGAGCTTTTTGAGTTATAAAATATCTCCGGATATAATCTAAATCCATATCAACTTGGATATCTTACAATTATCTTCAAATTACTTACAACTCTCTCGTTTAGTTAATAATTTAATTCAAACTAGTTAATACTTACAACTAAATGATTCTAACTAGTTCTATATTTTATCCAATATACCCAACTCGACTCAGTATAAGGAATCAAACTCACTATAAGATATATCCCCATATATACAATAGTCCACACCTAAATTTTACAGCACTGAAATCATAACAGTACAAAAACAACAATTGAAGATATATGGGTATGGAAGGGGTTTCGAAGAGGTTTAATAGTACAAAAAAAAAACCATGGTTTTCAACATTGTTCAAATCTGAAATCGAAAAGTAGGAGGATATATTGGAATGAAAAATATATCGAAATTTATATGGTGAGACAAAACAAACCTTCTGGTCGGCGACTAGACAATGGTCGAGATAAACTGAGACGAAGGAACGCAGACGTCGGCCGGAGACGAAGTAGCGGACGGAAATCGAACGACAGAGGAAGAATAATAGTTGACGGACTGCTTCGACGATAAAGAAGAACGGAGACGGCGGCCGAAGAAGAAGGAACGTAGACAGCGGTCGGGGACGAAGGAATGGACAGAAACGAAACGATAAAGGAATAGAAAAGTCGGAGGAAGGAGGTTTTCACATTTTTTTCAGTAATGGAGGATTTTGAGGATTTGGTTAGTATTTTGGAGATTTGATATTTTTTTATTAGGCAAAATTTAAGGGACTTAAATTGTAACCTCTCAACTAACCAATTTTAGATTTTAAAAATTAATTAATATTGAGGTGTAGATACAAAATGATATACTAGTAATTTGGGTGATGGATACCATTTTAAATAAGGTTGTTTCATGACAAAAGTGTAAATTTTATATATTAAATCTTTTTATGTAAATATAGTCTCTAAATAGCCTATTAATGTACTAATCCCTAATCTTAAATAAGTTAACGGATTAGTACACATCTAGTTCATTTTAGTATTCAAATTACACGCTGAACTTGACTTTTTAACAATTTACATTATTATCTAAATATTGACCGATTATAGATGGAATCCATTAAAAAAAATTACTCATAAGTTCTTTCTAATATATATGTTAAATAAGGATAAAAAATAAAATCAAATATGTAATAAATTTAGAATTTGGGTGGTTTCCTAATTTTTGTTTTGAAATCTCCAAATCCCTAAAATCTCTAATTTGAAAACCTAAAATGGTATGAGAGAGTTGATTAGATTTTAGATATATAGCATAATATTTCAATGTATATATTATATAATATAATATTTAAGTATATACCACCAAAAGTCATATATTACATAGCCTAAATATTTGAGTATATACCACTAAAAGCTATATATTATATAACCAAGTAGTATATGTTTATCATACTAAAAATAATGGGATAAAAATATATTATATAATGGTATTTCGAATATATTATAGGACATAATACTATATAATAATAAAAAGAATATATTATATAACCATTTAGATGAGTATATGTTTAAAAAAAATGTGAAAAAAAAATCGGAAAAAAAACAAATTTGGTGAGAGAGGAATCTTTTAATTTTGATTAGATTTGGTATTAATTATGATATGAGAAAAATATGAGATTTTTTAGGATTTCGAGAGAGAAGAACTTGAAATCCAAATATGGGAAAAGTGATAAAAATCAAATTTAATCATTTAAATAATTTTTTTTATCAAATTGAACAATAATAATGGAGGACAATCTTGAAATTAATGAAAATTTAAAATATGAGAATCGCTAAAAATTTGAAAACTAAGTTATCTGTGGAATATGATTTCTAAAATGAGATTTTTTCTCATAAGTTAAATGTAGCAATAATATTTCATAAATATCTGTTTTTTACCCCTTTAAACTTCCAACTTTAATTTTAATTTTTATATTTCAGTATTGCCCTTAATTAATGTCATCGTTTAAAATTTATGATATAATATATGATCCTTTCTTTATATTAGGGGTGGACATGTGAACTCGAAAAACCGAGCCGACCGACCAAAACAGATCAAAAAGTGGTCAATCAGTCGGTTTTATTGCCAGTCGGTTCAGCGTCGGTTCTGAAAATTTCAGAACCGACGAGTTGGTCGGTCGGTGGCCTTAAACCAAGTGATACCGACCGACCGAGTATTGTTACTTAATTTTCTTTTTAATATTTTTTATTTTGTAGTTGTAAAAAATTAGAAAACAAATTCAGGATTTAGGGTTACTCCCTCACTCTTCACGAATCTCTCTCTACTCTCAGCCTCTCAATTTCCCTCCCGCCCCCTACTCTCACTCTCCCTCATTGTGCCGCCCCCCTCTCCGACTCTCCCTCTCCCTCTGTTCGCTCTCTCTCATCGGTCGTCGGTGCCCCCTCCCTCTCGCCATACGGTCATGTCATTCCACCCCCTCATTCCAAAATCTAACGCACGCTGGCACCCCCTCCTCTAACGCTGTCACCAGCCATTGGGAAAAAAAGAGGGGTTGTCGGTTAAACCGACAAACTGACCAACCGAACCATTCGGTCGATCGGTCGACGTCCAGTAGCATACGAAAATCGTCGGTTTCCAGACGGGGTCAGTTTCGACGTTGGGGTCAGCCAAAAACTGACCCCGACCAACCAATGATCAGTCCTACTTTATATGTATTGATTTACCATTAATGTTATATTTGTTAATTAATATAGAATATTTATATTAAATGCTAAATTTATTAAGTTTAGATTTAATATTCATATTTGTTAATTAATATAGAATATTTATGTTAAATGCTAATTAATATAGAATATTTATATTAGATTTAATACTGTAATCTTTCACCAAATGTGTGAAAGTAATATTATATTTCCCTTTGAAACTTCAATATTAACTTCTAATAATAGAATATTGAACTAATAAACTATTAATAGAAGAATAAATAATCGAGAGTAAATAAGTATAACAAATATATCCTCTCGCAAATGAAAGTCAATTAAGGCATGAGTTTGTCTCTGTACAAAACAAAAACAAGCGGAGGTGAGAGGCTTCGAAAAAATGTCAGCAAGCTGCAAAGTCGAAGGAATATGTTGTAGAAGAATATCTTTGCGTATCACACACTCTCGTATAAAACGAAAATCAGCTTCAATGTGCTTTGTTCGACCATGAAATATAGGATTTCGAGCAAGTTGAATTGCAGATACGTTGTCACACCATAAACGGGGAGGTTGAGAGCCAAAAAGACAGAGATCACGAAGGAGTTGCCGGATCCAAAACAGCTTAACAGTTTTAGTTGCTAAAGCACGATACTCAGCCTCAGTTGAACTTCGAGACACCGTAGATTGTTTCTTGGTAGTCCAAGAAATAGGATCTGGACCCAAGAAGATAACAAAACTCGAAGTAGACCGTAGGTCAAGAAAATCACCAACCCAATCCGAATCAGAAAAAGGCAGCGAGATCAATAGAGTTCCTTTTCTTAAATAAAAGCCCATGAGATAAAGTGTCATTAATATAATGCAACACCCATTTAGCACCAGCCATATGAGTATAAAAATGATAATGCATAGCCTGAGATAACTTGCTGACAGAATAAGCAATATCAAGATGGATGAATGTTAAGTATTTAAGGGCACCTACAATAGCACGAAAAGACTGAGCATCTTCAGCACAACAAGATGTATCCTCTGTAACATTGGAAGATCAAGTAGTAGGGGCAGAACATGGTTTGGAGCAGTCATACCAAATCTGGAAAGAATATCTCTAGCATACTTAGCTTGAGAAACAGAAATTCCAGCCTCTGTGCGCAGGATCTCGAGACCCAAGATATACTTAAGACTCCCCAACTCAGTCATATTAGATCTCATACGTAATTGATTTACCAACTCAGATATATAAGAAGAATGACTGCCTGTTAGTATAATATGATACGCGACAACCCAAGCGTATTGAGCTACTCGAACCACAAGCCACTTGAATCCAATTGTAGAGATGGTTCAACTCAAAAGGGTAAGAGTTAGAGAGATTACCTTGCAGTCGTTACCTTGAGTAGACAGAATACTCACTATGCTCGGGAACACTCCACGAGTTTGATGACCGGTCAAACAAGCATGCTCCGAGGGGTCAATACGAAAGCCTAAGTTCAACCACACAAGGGATTCAAAATTTGAGGGGGTTTGCACAAGGCAAGGGTGAGAAAAACTCTCAATTTTCTATTCAATGAAAATTCCAAGATGATTTACAATGAGAGGAGACAAGCCTATTTATAGGCTAAGGCGCATAGCCTTTAAAGGAAAATAACAAAAATAAAAAAATAAAATAAAAACTGATAAATTCCTAAAAAGTACTAAACTTGCCTAAACATGAATTTTAAAATGATAACTAAAAGAAATTCAATTAAATAAAATCGTACAAAATAATCTAAGAAAATAAGAAGGAAATCTTTTCCTTTAAGATATAAAGTGGGTGGCAAGGCATGTTGGGGGCACCATGGGTGTGGCAACATCAAATGGTGGGGGGTGTGCCCATACGGGCTGTGGCATGCGTGCAAGGAAGATAGCGTTGGGGAAGGCGCACGCATGGGTTGGGTGTACGTCGTAGGCGGCGCGCAGTAAGGGGCGTACGACATAAGCGAGCGGTAGGAGGCGCGTGGCATGGGTGAGCAGCGGAAGGTGCGTGGTGTGGGCAAATGGCAGGCAACGGAGACATGGGCGATTGAAGGGTGCACGCGGTTGAGGCAGCATACGGGCGAGCGTTTGGAGCGAGCGGCTTGGCTACATGTATGCATGTGTGAGGCGTTGGTGCACGCGCTGGGCAGGACGCTTGCGAAGGGGGGACATGGGCGCTGGCGCCATCGGATAGGTAGTATGAGGTTAGCGGCTGGCTGGAGAAGGCACGCGGCAGGCCGCGTGGTGTGATAGCACACGCGGTGTAGGGGGCGTGCGCTAGGCATGTATGGACACGAACGTGCGTGTGGGGCTTTACGATGGTGTAGGCGGTTGCACGGGCCTCATGGGCGCGCGGTAGGGCAGAGGCGCCCCCACCGAGGGCGTTGTCGTGCACGCATAGGGTGTGTCCATGCGAGGTTAGCGCGCATTTGATTGCGTTGAGTGTGTGGTGGTGTCTTCATCTTCTTGTGATGTGGTTCCAAGGACCAATTATGATCACATCATAATATCATCCACATACAAAAAGAGATGAGTAATAAAGCCATTATATTGCCGAATAAACAGAGAAGAATCGATAGTAGAGGCCACAAATCCGAGAGACAAAAGGTGGGATGTAAAACACTCAAACCATGCACAAGGGACCTGTTTCAAACCATAAAGTGATTTCAAGAGCTTGCAAACATGATTAGGAAAAAAGGGATTAACAAAACCTTGAGGTTGTTGCATATAGACCTCCTCATGAAGTTCACCATGGAGGAAAGCATTTTTAACGTCAAGTTGATGAATATCTCATCCAAAATGAGTAACCAAAGATAAAACAACACAAACAATTGGTTTCTTAATGACAGGGCTAAACGTCTCATCATAATCAACCCCTTCCTCTTGACGATAACCTTGGCAACCAATCGAGCCTTTTGTCTAGCAATGCTACCATCAGGATGTCTTTTAATCTGATAGACTCATTTGCACCTTATAGTAGTCTTACCAACCAGTAGGGGAGACAGTGTCCATGTATTTTTCCTTAGTAATGCATCAAACTCCTCAAACATTGCCTTCTGCCAAAGAGGTAACTTATAAGCCTTTGCAAAAAAGGAGGGCTCTAAATCTGAATCATTTGAAGTAACAGAAGCAACAAACACCTTCTTCTTAGAAATTCCAGATTTACTCATAGTTTGCATGGTATGATTTTATATTGTTTGAGGAATAGATGTAGATGTAGAGGCATTTGGAACAATAGTATGTGATGCAGAATCATTAACTGCAATAGTAGAAGGAGATGGATGTGCAGTAGTAGCAACACCATCAATATTTATAGAAGCAACTGACAAAGAAACTTCTGATGTGCAGGGGAAGACAACATCAGTACCATCAATGAAGGAGGTTGAAGTATCAGCACCAGTGCACAAAGAAGACGAAACTTAACCACATTGTGGTATATTTATGGAAGAAGGAGAAGAAAGGAAAAGAGAAAGAGAAGGCTATGGCAGAAGAAGAAGGATGTGGAGTAGAGGAACTGGAAGAAGAATCAGCAAAGGGAAAAGAGGTTTCTTCGAACATTACATGTCTAGAGACATATAGCTTGTTGTTACTCATGTTTTAGCACAAATATCCCTTCTACTCTAATGGATAACCAAGAAAGATACATTTTCAAGTTTTTGGTTGTATCTTATGGGTGTTATAAGGTTTAAGCAAATGATAGCAAGCACAGCCAAATGTCTTAAGATGTAAATAGTCAAGAAGTTTATGAAAAAGGAGTTCAAAAGGAGATTTATTTTGAAGAGAAGAAGAAGGAAGGCGGTTTATAAGAAAAATGGTAGCTGCAAAAGCATAGGACCATAAATGAATTGATAAAGCAGAACGAGTCATAAGAGATAAAGCTACTTCAACAATGTGACGATGCTTTCTCTTAACGACGCCATTTTGCTCAGGGGTATACGCACAAGATTTTTTTATGAACAATACCATGAGAACTAGGAAAATTATCAAGATCATGATTAACACACCATCAGTGCGAATAATTTTAATACGAGTAGACAACAAATTCTCAATAAAGGGCTAAAAACGCTTAAAAACAACATGAACATCAAATTTTCGTACAAGGGGAAAAAGTCAAGTGTATTTAGTTATATCATCAATGAATGATACATAGTAATTGAACTCATTTAAAGAAGTTTCGGGAGCAAGGACTCAAACATCACTATGTATAAGTTGTAAGGGATACAAAAAAAATATTTTGTGATCTTGGAAAAGAAAGTTTATGCATTTTGCCATACAAACAAAATTCACGACACAAGCAGTACAAGAAGGTAAAAGAAGCAACTTCATGATAGTATTGAGAACACGAAGATGAGGATGACCTAACCGATTTGTGCCATAGAGTATAAGAGGATTTAACTCCAACATGAGCAACGGGAGAAAAAACAGGAGATGATGAAGCGGGCTGAGGAGGGGTAGAGACCATTGACATTAGATCTTTGGAACAAAATTTGGCCTGAACACTTGTCCTGAATGAAGAAGTGGTCAGAATAAAAAACAATTATGCAGTTGTTATCAACACAAAGTTGATGAATAGAAAGTAGATTTGTTGCAATATGAGGTACACACAAAAGATTTGAAAGAGAAATAGTGGAATTAGGAGTTTTGAAAGTACCACAACTTGAGTGAGTGATTGGGAGACAATGTCCACTACCAACAGATACGTTCTCCTCACGATCGTAATCAAAAGATATAGAAAGATTGCCCAAATCAATAGTCATATGGGCATTGCAACTAGAATCTGTCACCCAAGTTGAGGCAGAAGAATTTCTAGTAGTTATATATGAAGAATTTTGTGCTGAAACCATGCTGCAAGCTGTTGAGGAGGATGTCTCCTTTGAAAGTGGTAGTTCATTCGATTTTAGCAATCAAGAGCTGAATGACCAAGGCACCCCACAAATTTGACACGGAATACGATTGTCCGATTGAAAAGACGAATTAGACAGTGCAAAATTGTTGCCTAATGAACGCCCCCGACCTTGATTGTTGAAATTATTTTGATGAAAATTGAACTTGCATCTACCACTGTTTCGACCATTGGATTTACCCCTACCTCTAGAATGATTGTAATTAAAATTCAGAGGACGAGACTAAGATTGTTGCGAAGACACGAACATAGCAGTGGGTTGTGATAGGAGATCATCACGCTTTGATTGCCTTTCAATAGTCATCTCTTCAGATTTCATAAGAACATGAAGTTCTTCAAATGACACCAACTGAGATCTGGTGCACATTGAAGTCCAAAAGGTATTGTACTCCACTCGAAGTCCATTTAAGGCATAAATGAGAAGATCCTCATCACTAATAATTGTTGAAACATTAGCAAGTTTATCCTTAATTTTTTTTATCCATTTGACATATGCATCGATTGATTCATCAGATTTCTTCGTAATAGATTGTAAATCAGATTTTAGATTTACCACATTTGTCCGAGAGCGGGATGAATAATGTTTCACAATAACATTTCAAACCTATTTGGATGTGCCGCTACCAACAACATACACAAGAGCCTCTGATGATAAAGTAGCATTAATTAAAGTCATGAGAGCTTGATCTTTTGCAATCCAATCATCATACAAAGGATTGCGTTGAGGCAGAACAGGTGCTGTTGAAGTTGAAGAAGACTATAGACGAATTCAGATGGCACTAGAAAAGAACGATCGATAAAGCAAAAATGCTTGTGCGCCATCGTAGTGAGTTGAAATTTTCAGAGGATGAAATTCGTCGAATCTAGACGAATTGAAACAAGATTGCAGATGTTTGATAGCAAAAATATTGAGGAGTAACTATCCTTCTCTGTGCTTGCAATTGTCCTCATCGTGAAAAGGAAAGAAGAACTTTGCAGCAAGATGAGAAAGCGTGGGAATGGAACAATATTTTAAGCAACGGCTATTAAAACATTTTCCAATTACTCCTAGATTCAAATGTTTTTCACAATATTGTGGGCAGTGATATTTTTATTTGTTTCGACAATTTTTGCAGCGACTCATTAATCTTCTTGACCTATTAATTAGGTTATATGATATATACCTGTTTAAAAGTTGTATATGTTGTATTTCTTTTCCATCGAATAATTCTCTTTTTTGAAGAACATTATATAATATATACCTTTTAATATGATCTACAATATGATAAAATATATCCATCCAATACAATTGTCATATACTAAAATATTAGGTCATATAATATATACCTTAAAGTATATGCTACATATACCCAAAATATACTCTATATTAACTCCATGTACCTGTATGGAACATATATTCCATAACAACACAACATAGACTCCACAAAATAGGTCATTTCTCTTTCTCCATAATATTTCTCCCTTCCCTCATCTTTACTCCCCTTGCCCACCCCTCCTCGTCGGGGACGACCTACAATAGTGGCCCACAACCCGACGACGCGACTAGAGTGTCATGACAGGTCAAAGAAGAGTAAGAGTACATTACCTGTTCGTTGGGAGCCCGTTGGTTTTAAAGAGAAATAGAGTTGTAGATGTACCAATGTCCCCCCTTTCATTTTGGGTATTAGGTTTTTGGATTTTAAATCAATGGTAAGAGAACAAAACAAAAAAGTTTGAGAGAATAAGGAAAAACCCTTAAAAGTTAAAATTTTTCTTTTCCCTCCTCTTTTTCTTTCTCCTCCACGTGAGATCCTCCCCCTTCTCAACCTCTTACTTCTTCCTCCTTCTTCATCCAACCATCATCTTCCCCAACGAATCCCCGACGCACCTCTTGACGACTATCCAGCGAACGGCGGCCGACACATTTTCTGCTCCAGTTTTGGTAGGGGTTTGAGGCGGAGTACGGCAGGCGACGGTGTTTTGGCGTTCTCTCTATATTTCAGTGACAGCCAACGACCCATAGCTTATTAGCCGACTTCAAGCACTTTCCTACTCAACTTGAAGTACTACCAGTGATAGATGTAGGTTCGAGCTGATATAGTTCGTCTTTAAGAGCTCCCTTAAGAACCACCTTGCCCGTAGAAATGTCCTTTACAACACAACAACCAACATGAAATTCAAGATAGACAACATTATCTCGGTCAGGCTTGGAAACATTAATAAGATTCTTTGCTATATCAGGCACACATATAACATTTTTAAGATGCAATAATCCATTATTTGAGGGTATAAATGAAGATCCAACATGAGAAATAAATAGCTCATTACCATTACCAAGAATAACTTTGTCCTTACCACCATACTCAGAATGATTAATCACATTGTTGTAGTCAGCAATAACGTGATTCGAAGCTCCATTGTCAACATACCAGTTGGGATCAGCAACCAATTTAGGGCTAGCAACAAATTGATTACCTTTTTGTTTGGCCAAAAAAAACTTGAGTAATAGCTGGAGCTATACTGCTACTATTTAGATGTCCACTATTTTGGTGTACTCCATGGAAGTTTGAGCCTCTCGCACTAAGTAAATTGTTTTTCAAAACGATGATATACAAGCGCAGTGTGCCTTATTTTGCCACAAACTTGGCAAATAGTTCGATTTTTTGTATTTGCATTCCAACGACCTCTGCTTCTTCCCTGTCCTCCTCCTCCCCTCTGATTATCTCGTATTGGTGTTGATTATTGATCTGATTTTGATGTCGTTGACCACTTGAGTAGTTGCCTTTGCTAGTTAATATGTTCACAGAAGCAGGACTGGTAGTGTTGAGGGATATGGTGGATTTTAGTGAATTTTGATATTCAACGAGCTTTTCAAAACTCAATAACTCAGCTTGTGATTTAGGCTACGTTATGCCTATTCTTCCTTGAATCATAGCTACGACTGGGTTGTATTCCTCATCTAGTCCTAAGAGAACTTGAGAGATCAAAGAGTGTGGGGAGACATGACTACCGGCTTGCCCCAGGTTATCTGCATGAGTCTTAATAACACGTAAATAGTCAACCATTTTAAGTGAGCCTTTTCGAGTTTGCTAAAATACATGATGAAGATAATCTTCTTCGGCTCGAGATTGAACACCAAATAGTTCTTGAATGGCCGCCCAAAGATCTTTGGCATTTTCATACCCCATAACTTGAGTGGCAACTTCATAAGTCATGGAGTTATACAGCCACCCAAGTAGAAGTTGATCGATTGCCATCCAAGCTTCATATTGAGGATTAAGTACTAGTACCTCCCCTGAGGTCGAGTCGACTAGCTAATGCAGACGAGATTTCAATGGAGGGAGAGGCTTGTACAGGTGAAATTGGTGCTGGAGCAGACAAATAGGGGCCTTGTGTTGCTGGTGCTGGCGCCATATTTGTGATCATAGAGTGCTGTAGAAATTTGGATGGACATGGCTTCTCATCTGATAAATGTCCCTCCAGCCGATAGCTACGAAGTATGGGTAGAGCAAGGTTTCTCCATAAAAGATAATTACCTCTATCTAACTTTATGGAAGTGATTTGATTTAAGAGTTGATTTAAAGGATGAATGCTAAAGTGGGATTTGCAGAGGACCTAGAAAAAATTACAGATGAAGAGGCGTTGGCCATTTGCTTAACTCTAATACCAAAATAAGACAAAGTCTGGAGCAAAAATCTACCTTTTGCTTTCAGTATATTTCAGATTGTATAATACAAAAGAATGAAAAGAATGCATTTATAGCCTACACCTAGGGTTTCAGACAAAGGTTGAAAAGAGAGAAAGGTAAGACACCTGTTGGGTTTTGAGTGAAGAGAAAATAAATGAAATAATACAATATCATTAAATTCTATTTTGATCGAACAATCCAGAATGCATAGGTGTCCTTTTTCTAATTTGATGGGGTGCTTTGACTGTGTTGACCATTCTCCTTGACAAGTTTGAGAGACCACCACCCTGGTGGCAACAATAGCGGCTGTCGGGAAAATTTTTATGCGTTTTGCTGTTGTAAAAACTCAAAAACAGCATAGTTCTTGGTGTTTGGCGATTACCCACTTCCGTTCGAGACCTGATTCACGCTACCCACATCTATTCGAACTAGATCTAAGCTACCCACTCCTTAACGAAGTCAATTTAATGGTAATGGGACCTTTGAACCTCCTTAGAATTGCTTTCCATAGCTGCAAGTTGGTGTTAACTTGCTGTTTTTTTTTATTTAATGTATAAGTGTTGAACCAATGCAAGGACTAGGAGTGTAGGAGTGGGTAAGTAGAACCAGGGGTGAGTGTGTGTGTGGTTGTGTACTATTTTGGGCTTATGTTATGCTATTTTTGACTCTATTATGTGTTGTATTTGCTTATCATAATGTTCGAGTTAGCTTGAGGATTGTTATATGGTCTTGTTTGAGTTTAGTTCGTTGTGGCCGATTAAAGGCATGTTGTGAAATTTCTGTTGTACTTCTGTGAACGAAGAAGCTTGGGTTTATGAGATTTAATGTTGTTGCATTGTTGCCTGATGATAGAAACATGCTATTTATGTTGAGAGAATTATGATGCTTCTTTGTAGAATGATAAAATCATGTTGAATGATGAATATTGTTTCACTTCTGTTTTTCTTTATAATGTAAAGCATGCTAAAACGTTATTTGTTGAAGCTTTTGAGCTCTCTGTGTTGTGAGTATGCTGGTGGTTGTTACAAAATATGAGTTTATGAGATCTATGATACATTAAAAGTTAAAATTGGGCGATTGTGGACGAAAGACATTGCGATTATCTTAGTTAGGGAGCTAGTAATAGAATCATGTTTGGAGGCTGGAAAAGACACGTGGAGTTTGGATGTTGTGGGAGAAGAATAGGTGAGTGTCAGGGCCCCGTGTACAAAGGTCGTGGGCTGATATGTCACTAGTTTGGTATCGAGGCTCCGAGTACAAAGGTCGGGGGTCGATATGCTAATTTTTATAAGATGGGTGTCGAGGCTTCGGGTACAAAGGTCGGAGGTCAATACACCAGTCTTAGTAAGGATGAGTGTCAAGGCTTCGAGTACAAAGGTCGGGGTTGACAAGATGAAACTAATTGTTTGATAAGTAGTTCTTACTTAAAGGGATGTTTGTTGTGTGCTTATGTATGAATTTGCATGTTTTGATCTGTGTGCTTTATCTCTTAATGCTCATACTGGACGTTTCTTTATGAATGTTGGATGTTCTAGATGACTATGATTGATTTTAGTTGTTTACAATTATTTGACTATGCTCTGTTATGACTACACTCACTGTAAAGCACGTAATTGTTGAAAATTATTATGTTGTGGAGGCGTATTGGTATTATTGTTCCATTGTTGGCATGTTGGTTGTGGTTTAAGAAGCGTGGTGAATTATTGTGAGACGTTTGATGCATGGGTCATGGCTTAGAAGCATGTATGACTCTAGTGAGATTTATGAGATGTTATGAAGTGAATGGGTCTGATACGTCACTAGTTGGGTATCGAGGCTCCAGGTACAAAGGTCGAGGGTTGATATGCCAAACTGTGGACAAAGATGAGTGTCGAGGCTTCGAGTACAAAGGTCAAGGGTCGATGCGATGAGTCTAACTGGAAGGCAAGTATTGGGACCTTAAGAGGAAATGACAATGGCCAATATGTTGCAAAGTCATTGATGTCTTAACTATGCGTGGTTAGGGATTGGTGCAACCGTTCGAAGCCTTGGGTACAAAGGTCAAGGATCGAATGCCAAGCGTCGTAGAGGAATGTTGAGGCCCTGGGTATAAAGATCAGGGGTTGATACGACTCAAATGAATAAGTCTTGGAGGAATAGGAAAGAGAACTAGTGAATTGTGATGTGGGCTTTGGGCCTGAAATATAGGTTGCATGTTGGATCAAGCAATTGCACAAATTGTTCTATTTTATTTAAAGCATGATGCTGCCACCTATCGATTGTTTGGTTGCTAGTTTAATATATTATGATGATGTTATGTTCTGAGCATGCTAATTTTAGGTAGTTGTGAGGGTTACTTACAGAGTATTTTATATACTCACCCCCCTGCAATTATTGTTTTCAGGTGACGATCTGGGTTACGATCATGGTGATGGTGCGGAGGAGACTCGAGAAGAAGGACCATGGCTAGTTTCTGTTTAGCTTTAATGGGTTTAGGATATGTTGTTCGAAGTTTATTGCTTCGGTTGATGTACTCTGTTAGGATCGTGGTTGTGGAAAGTTCAGGCGGTTAACAAAGGTTTTAGCTGGTTTTATTTTTGAGTTGTTTTCTCGTTAAAAGTTAGGTTGTTGGTTCCATTAGAAATATGTTAAGCTGGTTTATTTTGAAATTCGTTAACTTTAAAAGTTTGGAGCTTGGATAAATTCTTTAGTTGATTGTTACTATTTTGCTTGGTTACGTTACTATTGAATAGGTTGTTGGGTTGTTGTCATTTGCTCGAAAATTTGTTTAGCTTGATTCAAGCAGAAGAGAAATGTGCCACTTGTCTGCGGAGGACAAGTCATTTGTTTTGTCGGTCAGGTGAGAAATTCATAGGTTTTAAGTCAAGCAATTAAAAAGGGTCGAATTTTGCTTAGTCTGAGTCAAAGGTGGAATTACCGTTGTAATTTTTTATTATGTTAGATATCAACATTTGATATTCTTAAATTGAGTAATTTTTTTTTCCTTTTTACATACTTTAGTAGTTATCTTTTAACTTATTTCCTTTTTAAAAAGAAAAAAAAAACTCTTCAAGTGGGGACCAACTAAGAGGAAATAGTTTGACAAAACTAATCAAGAAAGTCGAAAACGTATCAAACAAGCTAAGTCAATCAGTGAAACCAGAGGTATAGAATACCAATGGTAAATGAGCCCAAATGGTCAATAAAAACCAAAAGGTGCTGAAAAAGGCAAGTGAACGAGCCTAGTCAATTAAAACCCAAGGACGGTAAAACTGATGAATAGATCCAGCCGGTTAGTAGAGCCTAAGAGATCGACTTGATTAAAAGCTAATTACGATGATGATAAGGGATATTGAATCTAGCAAAAGATGGAGTTGTTCCGTGGAAATTTGATTGAGACGACTGAAATATGATACATATAAAAGACAAACCAAGCTTAGACCGCTGACTGGACAAATTAGGTCTAGGCAGATATGTCCTAATGAAGTAAGAGACGACATTAAAGGAAAGACATTAAAATGACTATGGATTGACTCTTGGAAGCTTCTATTCGTCATCTTCATTGTCCATATCGTTGGTCACAATGCATTCAGCTCTGAAACTTCTGTGGAGGAAAGAGTAGTCCACCGTGGGATGTTCATTTGAAAGCTGTCGGAGCGACCAAGAAACGCCACATTCCATAGCAACATTATGGAAGTTAATGTACTTGACAGTTTTTTTAAATTCTTCCGCCATAAATTTAGAATTGGAAAGTTGGGTCTTCTCTTCATTAAGTCTCATTTGCAGGTCAATGATCTTGGCTGGAGACCTCCTCTCAACTTCAAACTCACGTAGTGTGGCTTCCAATAAGCGGCTGGCTTGGTCAAAAAAAGCTAAAACCTGATTGAGTTCATCCTAGGAGCGTAATTATGACGAAGGTGGTGAAGCTCACCAGCAATCTATCTAGAGGAGATTACCAAGCATGTGGAAATCTAAGAGATGGAAAGAGATCCGAATTAAAGTATAGAATAGGTAAAAATCGTGCAACAAAAAGAAGAGTGATCTTTACACAACGGAGGTCTAGTAAGCATGAAGTAACACCTGTTGTGGGTTAGAGTACCCGGAATCCGAGTCCAAGGGAGTTTCTGAAACCCCTTGGCATAATTGAAAAGCTCTCTCAAGGTAGGCAAATTCGCTAATGTTGGGAAAGTACGACCCTTGGAAGGAGAAAGCATAAAATTTTGGTAAAGAGTCCGAATTGACATGAGAGGATGTGGAAGCAGAGCCTTTATGGAGTCGAGCAAATTGACGAGGAGCAACGGGGGCAACAGAAGAGCGAGTTTTGTAGTGATGAGAAGGAGACTCTTCATCAGTTAAGTTCGTAATCTCAACTTCTGAAACATGCGACTCGACGCAACCGCTGAATTTCTATTGTGCCTCTATTCTCGCTCGAATAACAAAGTTAAACGTCTCGACATTCCTAAAAACAGTGAAGTCAGGAGAAGGTCAGACAAAAATCTTTTAGGAGCAAAAACAGAATCAATGAAAATTTCAACATCTACCTGAACACTTTTGGAAGGCACAAACCAAAGTCTGCCAAATTCCACTCTTTCACCAGAGTTGACCCCAGCGATCTCCTTCGTCAAGATGAACAACTGTGTTATAAAATGCGAAGGCAGTAGACATGAGGTTCGTATGAGAGGAACTGAAAAGAAACAAAGAAGCGAAGTTAGTAAATGAGAGAGAAAGTCAATAGTCCTGAAAGAGCAAGGAAAGATAGTGACTCAAGTCTTATAATGCCTCTCATTACCTTTAAGGATAGTTTCCTGACTTTATATTATTATTGTCTTTTAGCTAAGCTAGTCAAATCTAATTAACTTTATGTCATTAAACTTTAATCCATCTTAGTTACTAATTATATGTTTCTTATGCTCTAACTAATTAAGCACAAGATAATTTTTTTTACTTATTAAAAGAAACTTACAACAAAATTTAGTGATTTATCTTATCCATGTTTAATTAATTATGTATGATAATAAAAAATAAGTATGCATAAGAGATTAATAAGATTAGCAAGATTATAATTGTATTTAAGTAACAAAATTAGTAATAGTACTTTAGTAATTAGATAAATGTTGTGAATTATGGTAATTGGAATGGTGGAGTTATTTGAGTATTTATAAAGTTTCATATACTTTACCCAAAGTTTTATTATAAGGTAATTAACCAAGTAAAGCCTCAAATTACCTTTATTTTACTATTTATTTTTCTATGTTAATCAAATTAACTTAATTGGGGGAATGTAGAGAGTTTTACTTAACTCACAACTATAATTAGGCAATATAACCCACCTTCCACCCAAGAGACACATGTAGTAAATTAGTTAGTTGGGAAGACCAAGAAACTCTCACAAGTATTCGGCCATGCATGAGGATAGAGAAGAAGTTTGTTTCATCTTCCAAGATTCAAGTTTATTCATCTTCCAAGTAATTTACCTAGCTATGTCTATTTCTTTCATTTCCCTTCAAGAACAAGTCTAAGCAAATCTGAATTTTTCTCTCCATTATCTATCCTAGTGCTATAAATCACACCTTAGACTGAGAAATAGTTATTTTTCCAAGTTCCTTCAAGACCGTACATCGATTTTGCCTTTTCCGTAAGAAACAGTTTCTATTAGTTTAGTTTTGGCAATTGATTTTTCCTAATAATTTTTATAGAACCTAAGCATGTCAACATCCATTTTTCTAAGGTTTCCATCATCATTTCAAGCTCTCTTAGTTGCTGGAAAATTTCCTCATTCTATTCTTTACGGTAGAGAGGAAAACGCACCAACGGTAAGCATCACTTTAACTTATGTAAATTATTTTTAGGGTTCATTATTAAGAAAAAAATAGGTACTGTGTATGCCTTGTTTTTGTTAATGTTTTTGAAGTCTGAAAATCATAATTAAAAAGATCTTAAAATGTTCACATTCACACGAGATTTCCGGAGAAATTATATTTCGTGGATTTGAACTTTTATGGTGGATTCAATCTCAAGTCTTTAGCCTCTTATTCTTTCTCTCGAACTTGATGTGAAGATTGAGATATTTGTTCTTGAACTTAGATCGAAGTTTTATGTTCTTATTCAAGTTTTCAAAGTATTCAAGTTGGTCTTCAAATCTTCAAGTCTTCAGAGAGTCTTCAATTTGGTGTGGATTCTTTCAATTCTGAAATTTTGAAATCCTGAACCCCTCAAAATGAAGGAGACTCCCTCTATTTATATGGGTTTCCATAGGTTTTGTGTGCTTTTGGACTTGCGTGATTTTGGACTCAACCCATGGATTGGGCTCTATTTGGGTTACGAGCCCAACTTAATTTCAAAACATTTGGGCTTGAATAATTTTGGACTCAACCCAATTCTTTAAGTGGATTTAAATTTATTTCAATTTAAATATTAATCAACCTAGTCAAATGGTAGTTTGAGTTTTGGGCCAAAATACCATCTATTGGGTTTGTGAACCAAATTGATACTGGGCTCAATTCTTATATGACCCAATTAAACCAATTAAATTCAATTCATGGGTCCAATGAAAGACATGTGTCATATTTCAAATTGTCAATTTATCTTTAATTTTAATTTAGGGTTAATATATAATTGATCCCTAAATAAAAAAGGTAATGGCGTGATCGTTTATGATTGGTCCAAAATTTGTGGTTTTACGGTTCATAAAAATTTTTCATAACGGTTTTTAACGGTTTATGTTATTTTCATAATTTTAGCTTGTTTAGTATGAAAAATTGTATTAGTTAATTCTTAATTTTTGTGACCATGACCAGCACCTTTAAACTAGCCTAAAATATATTTTTAATGTATTAAAATTAATTTTATGATTAATTTTACATATAGCTTAAAATTGGTAAAAAAAATAGTGTTATGTGACTTCTTTATTTTTGGTAAAATTTTGAAATTAAGTAAATCATTTGATAGATATTTTTGTCTAAAAATCAGAGGCTAATATGAGTTTAGGAATTAGTTTTACAAATTTAAATATTTATTTTAGTAATATAGAATTTAGACTAGTAATAAAGAAACTATGAGGTTTCCTTAAAAAACAAAATTTAGGTAATTAAATACTAATTTTAGATATGTTAATTGCTATTAGGAAGCTTTAAGGATTTATCTTTAATTTACGATGTTCAGGTAAGTGGATTCTATCATAAGTTACAGCCTTGTATGTTTTGTTGTATTATTGATTGAATGTAAGTGAATTATGTTATTTGTTACATTGGTTTGTAATTGAATTATGTTATTCACGTTGCTCAAATATATTTTGTTATTGAATGGTTGTTATGGTTAAATTTGATGTATTACAAAGCATATTATGATTATGTGGTTTTTTTCTTTTTTTACAGTTGATTATGTGGCTTTATCATTTCATTTTAAGTATGTTCAATAGCAAAGCATGTTTAGGTAAAGCATTACATAATGTGTGATGCATTGCATTCGTAGTTAACTTAGTAATCTTATGTGTCATGGGTTTAAGTAAGATTAATGTTATGCATGAAATACCCAAATTAAGCAGTTATGTTATGCAGCTAGATGTATGATATGACATGTATGGTTTATGATAAGGGTTGGGTCCTAGGAAACAAACTAGTTCATGTTAATGGTATTTATGGGGGGTAATTATCCTATAAATATTACATGCAGAATTAACAGTTATGGTATGGGGTATTATTGCATAGCATGACACCAAATTAAGGATTTAAATATGTATGTTCATGTTAGCAAGCACAAGTATGTTAACTTAAGTTGCTTGATGGTTTATATGTTAGGTTGAAGTATGCATGCATATAAGTATGATGCAATTGTTTTAGCATGAAACGTTCCTTATGATAGGAACTACTTACTGAGTATATTTATACTCACCCTATGTGGTTTCAATTTTTTTTTATTACAGATGGTTATGTAGATGACGACAACAACGTCGAAGATGACCTTGGCATTGAAGAGGAGGAGATATGAGATACTGTTGAGTTTTATTTATAATTTATACTTTTAATTATGACTAGACCACATTTTTACTTTGTTTTATTTAATGATGATAATTTATGATTTCTAATGCTAGAGATTTATAATTTAAGTTTTATTAAATTACGATTTTCATTTTTAAATGAAAGAAAAAGTTTTTATCTTATTCTATTTTAATGAAATTGTTTTTTATGAGTAATTATCTGAATTTGATATTATTAAATACATATAGAAAATTGGGGTCATTACATCTCTACACTCAGTCGGAACCTAAAGTGTAACCTGTTCTGGTCTAGAGCAAGCCAGTCACCACCTACAGAAAACTATTGGTCTTTTCAATTCTTCACAGAAGATGGATCAATAATTAAATATTGCCTCCAAGAGCTAACGTAGAAATTAAGATTATTATTAGGATTATGCTTCAAATAGTAAAGCGCCATAAAGGTTGAAGTAATCAAGGGAGAATAATCGCCAAGACATGAGCACATAATATAGCAACTGATTAGCATACACCAAAAATTGGGAACTATTTGGACAGGAGCTAGTGGGTTAAAAGCTGGGAAACTCGCAAGAAAAAAGGGGAAGAGGAAAGTGAACACCAAATCTAAACATTTCCAAATAGAAAACTTTTTCTCCCGATGGAGGCCTGTCAACACTTCCCACAGTCGAGGGACCCTTAGATTAACGGATTCTAAAATATTATATTTCTCACGAAGACAATATAAGTCATCCTTGGTCACAGCCAAATAGTCAAGCCGCACAGGCTTATCTACCTCAGACTCGGAGATAGCCTCATCATCTGAAGTGGTCCATTTGAGTTCAAGCTACCAAGATCGAAATGCATGAAATTAAGAAGGGAAACAGAAAAGGGAATTTTTACCTTTTAGAGGAAAACGAGAAGATCGAAATGCAAGAATAAGATAAAAGGTTGTGAGTTTGACGAAGAGAAGATGATGGAGGGAGTCTTATATAGGCAGAAAAAAATTGAGAAGTTGTAGGACCAACCGTCTATCATCAATAGACCATCGGTTGACTAATGGTACAATCCGACCAGATTAAACTTTCTTATTTAGTTAGACTATAGGTCTAGTCAATTCAGATCACGCGATCTGACCAGATCAAACCACGTGAACCACATGGTTGACTAGTCAAAATTTTGGACAATCAACCCAATTGTGGAGGTTAGTTGGGTTAATCAAACTTCGGTAGATCAACTTGAATTTCTTTTTGGGGCTACTGTTGAAATGACCAAAATAAATAGAGGCATTTTTAAAAAAGGACAAAAAATATAAGATATTGTATAAAAAGAATCAAATTTAAACAACTAAAATCTAATTTAAAAATTGATGTTCTATATTTTAAAAGTATATAAATAAAAAAATTATTCAAAATTTGATTAACGTTTAAAATTTTACGTTTCTAAGTTAAAACCTAAAATCTAAAATTTAAAATTTATAGGTGTGAGGGTAAATATGTTTATTGGGTTCATAACCCTATGAAATCAAATCAAATCAAACCTACTTGTCACTTGACGTTGAAGGGTTTCTTCGCATTCTTTCTATTCTTCTTTTTTGGGTTTGTCGAGTTCATCTCCGTTGATGCGCAATAGGGTTTCAAAGTTGTCGTCTGTTCCACACTACTGTCTCCATGTTGTCTTGCCTGTCGTTCATGCGATCAAGCCTTCTCGTTGTCCGTCTATTAGATGCTGTTTTGCCATCTGTTCCTGCCATCCACTAGTGTAACATATACACATTGTATATATCAATAGATACAGGTATAAGTATTGGTGAGTTGATGGTGAGTTGTGGTATGCACTTCCATTTATGGGGTCAATATATCTATAGTGGTCTACATTGGTGTCGCACTTCCATTTTTACGTTGATGGTGAGTTGTGATCTGCACTGAAGTCGCACTTTCATTTATGGGGTCAATGTCAGTATCTATAATGGTTTACACTAGTTTCACACTTCATTTATGGAGTCAATATCAGTATCTACAGTGGTCTGCACTGGTATTGCACTCCCATTTCTAGGTTTTATGTTGGTATCCATAGAGACAGTATCAACAATGATGCAACAGTCGCTCCCTAACTCATTCGACAAAACCATTAGAACTCATGAAACATCCCTATCTTCAGATAGTGTAATAATAACATACTTATTTACATCATTCCTTAACAACGAGAGGCATGCAACTTTCTTTTCATCGGATAAATTAATATTTTTGGTAATTCAATAACTGAGATGGGATAAAGTAGAGTCATTACGAACTGACATATGAGTGATTTTGAAGTTGTTGTGAACATTATTTTGGTCTCAAGTACCAATATAGAAATATAATTAGTACATAATCCATTGTAGCAGAGAGGAGAGCTTATAAGGATGAGACATAATCCATCGTTGAAGGGAGAGCTTGGAAGAATGAGAGATTGTACACCTTGAGCAATATTGTCAATCAAATCAATTGGTTGTTGTAGAGGGGATAGCTTGGAAGAATGGGAGATCACTTGAGAAATATTAGCAATCAAATCAAATTGGTTAAAAAAAATTAATGTTGCATAAAAATAAAATAATCGATTTTATAAAATACTTCAAACTCAAATCTAATTAAAGACTGAAATTTAATTAGTGGAGATATAAAATCAAATCTATTGAATCCTTTGAATATGGGAAAATGAAGTAGGTTCAAATCTCAATTAGGTAGTTTCAAATGAGAAGGGACAAAAAATAGATTTAAGGGCAAAGTTGAAAAATCATCAATTTTATAAATCTTCTAAAAATCAGTTTAGCTCATCTTTATGCAAAATGTGATACTATTAGTCATTTATTAAAATGAGTGCCCAAATTTAGCCACTACCCTAAATTTACCAAACTCCTTGGCATATGTGACAAATGTGGATACTCTTGAAGTAGGCAACTCATTTTCAACAGACTTCCTACTTAGAGAGTGGTGACAACTGTTATAGGAGAAATAAAGTCGAACCTGATAAGAAGCCACTGGCCAGCTTAAGGGAAAGAAAACTCACCAGCAAGGAACAAATTCTAGATAGACCCAAATTAGAAGAAAGGAAAACGGATGCCCGAATCTAGAAGCCCAATGGACCAACTGTAGCATAGAGCTTGGCCAACCAAGATCCAATGCTCGGTCGACCAAGGCCAACGGCCGATCAGGTGTCGGTGCTGACTAATTGTCAGTTGGCGGCCATCCAACGTATCAGAAAGATGGGCCACATGCCTGCTCGATGAAGTTTAGTAACAGGTCGATGACCATTTCACCCATTATCTGGCCCACGACGATGTTACAAAAAATATATTTAATGGCAAAGTTGGAAAATCATCAATTTTTTAAATCTTCTAAAGACCAGTTTAACTCTTTATGCAAAATGTGATATTATTGGCCATTTATTAAAACAGGTGCTCAAATTTAGCCACCACCCTAAATTTCTCTTTCTTTTTTCTACAATATTTGGTAGTTCAAACCAAACTCCTTCTTGTCATAAGTGACAAATGTGGATACTCTCGAATTAGGTGTTGTCTTTTTGGCGTTTAATCTCAAATTAATTAATTTAAATTATTAATTAATTAATATTTTGATGATAACAAACTTAATTATGTTATTTGACAATTTTAATATTTTGAAGTGTCATAGCGTAGAGCTTGTTACAACGATTACAACGGATTTTGAATTACTCAAATCGGAGCTCAAACGGAGAAATTATGGTCGAAAGAAGTTCAAAGAAAAATACTTGGATGACATGGCGGTCGTGGTCCAGTGAAATGCTGACATGTGGCTTGGTGTTAAAAAAAAAAGAAAAGAGAAAAATTGAAATGAAAGGGAAAGAAAAAGAAAAGAAAGAAAAAAATATATGTTACCAACGGTAACTTAGCAGGATGATGATAAAAAAAAAAAACTCATTTAATGCAACTGATGCATGGTGAGTTAAAAACAAAAAAGAAAAAAAAAAGGAGGAAAGAAGGTGTTAGTGGTGGCAGATTTAAAAAAATAAAAAAATAAAAAAGAGAAAAACTATGAAGGAGCCGTTGGGAGGGTTTTTGTTATTATTATTATTTTATTCAATTAAATAACAACTTTGATTTTTAATAATTTCAAATCCAATGGTTCATATTTAATTTGGATTTCAAATTTCTTCCCAACTTTTCCTCCTCTGTATAAACCCTACTTCTCTCAAAATTTCATATTTTCTCTCTCAATTTTCTCTCAAATTCATGTATTGTTCATCTTTCCAAAAGTTTCAATGTTCGTTTAGATTTGTTGTGGGAGATTTTATTTGAGAGATATTTGTGCTTCCAATTTTATTTCTCTTAGCCAAATTGAGGGTCTTATTGAATTTTCCTTACAAATTTGTGAGCAAAAAATTTGTATACCTACTCTTTGAGAGACTTTGTAAGTTTGTTCTTAAATTTTCATATCCTTTGTAAGGGTTGCTCTTGAGCCTGGAAAAAAACGTTGTAACGGTTTGATCATGAATCGTGGAAAGAATCGGGTTTTTTCTTGCTCCCAGAAAAAGAAGACTTTACACCGATTTGACTCCTACCATGGAAAGAGTCAAGTTTCCTAGTGGAACACCCAAGAGGAGCTTGGGAAGTGGAGTAGGCCAGTGTTGCCGAACCACTATAAAATTTCCGGTGTCATTTTTTCTAACTATACTCTATTTAATTTTAGCAATTAATTTTCTTTATTATAAATTGCATGAAATTAATTGCTATAATTTGTTATTCATATTTATGTGCAATATTTGGGTGGTGAAATTATTTAGAGTGTTTGTATTTCTAATTTATTGTTTAATTTGTGATAAAATTAATTGTTCCTAAAAAGTTTACTTATTTGTTTAAATTGGGCCCACCGTGTTAAAAAGTTTCATTAGACGCTATTCACCCCCTCTAGGGTTGTCATACCGATCCAACAATTGGTATCAGAGCGAGGTTTTGCTCTTCTATAAAAATTATTTTTCAAATTTTATCTTGATACTAAGTATCTTGTTAATTTTTGAAAAATCATTTGAAAAGTTTAATTGCTAGAGCTAGTTATGACAACGTTAGATTTTCTTGAAAATCATTGCATTGATAGGCCTCCATTCTTTGATGGTAGAAAATATGATGTTTGGAGACATAGAATGAAAACTTTTTTGTTATCTATTAATTTTGATATTTTGTATGTTTGTGAGAATGATTTATCAAAAGTAAAATTAAGTGATGAAATGCTTTCTTTTAATTCTCAAGCTATAAATATCATATGTTGTGCTTTAGATAAAAATATATGTGATCAAATTTCACATTTATTTTACATATGCATATGATATTTGAAATTTTCTTGATAATATGTATAGTGTTGAAAATTCTCCTGGTACTACTAATGATTTATTTGATGTGAAGGAGAATTATAATTCTCAAAATCAAGAAAATTTCCAGGAAGTGGAAAAAGAAAAACGTGATGGATCCTCATTGTGCTTGACGGCTCATTCAAATGATGGAAGCGATGTTGAAAGTGATGAAGTTGATGTAAATCACAAATCCCCAACTTATGATGAATTATTTGATGCATTTGAAAGCATACAATGTGATTTAGAAAAAGTTAGTTCTAAATATGTGAAACTATCAGAGTAGTACAATGTTTTATTTATTAAAAATAAATCTTTGATATATCAAAATGTTTGTTTGAAAAGTAGAGCTAATTATATGTTGTTGCATGAGAATAATTCTTGTGATGAAAAATATGCTTTGATTGCCAGAAATAAATTCCTTGAAAAAGAAAATGAAGATCTCAAATCTTTATCTTGCGAGTTAAAAATTGAATTGGATGATTTGAGAAATAAAAATGAGAAAATTGAGTCTTTTTCTTTGGAATTAAACCATAAATTTGCTAGCTTAAAAAGTGAAATTATATTTTGAAATCTAGCAATATATCTTTAGAAAAACAAAAAGTTTCCTTTATTGACAAAATTAAATTTTTTGAGTTTGATATTCATGAGAAAAATGATCTTTTGCATATGCTTAAAGGAAAAGAATCGCTTACTAGTAAAGAACTTGAAATTTCAAAAGAGTCCGTTAAAAAGTTGACAATAGGTGCTCAAAGGTTAGATAAAATAATTGAAAAAGGCAAACTTTATGGTTATAAGAGATGTTTAGGCTATATTGATGAATGCTCTACACCTTCATTTTCAAAAACTATATTTGTTAAACATCACCTATTGTGCCTAAACTATATTTGTTTAGAAAAGAGGAATAGATGTCTTATCTTGTTGTCCAGTATATGGATCTATGAGAGAGACAAGTAGCCATGTTATATTTCTTTGCAAACGGGTCAAGCTTATCTGGCATCGCCTACTCCCAGAGGCTACTCTTTTTAGCCATCCTAATATGCAATTCCATGAAATTTTGGGGGATTTCAATGCTAGGCATAATATCTAGGATCTCGAGTTAGCAGCAACCATTTCTTGGGCCATTTGGAATGATAGAAACAGTGTGGTTCAAGGGAAGCCAACACCATCAGTAATTGAAAAGTGTGATTGGATTTACACATACCTTGCCAATTTCAGGAATAGTACGAGCTCATCGCGTGGTCCTTCACCGTTTTCTTCTCATGCGTCGACGAATTTGGTTGCCCACACATGGAGTCCTCAACCGATTAATTATTTGAAGTTAAATGTAGATGCAGCTTGTAATCGCTCATCTACAAGCTTGGGAGCCATTGTTCGAGACTCAAACTGCTTTATTCGACTGGCTTCTTCGACATACCTTTTCACTCCATTCACACCTCTGCTTGCTGAGCTTCAGGCAGTTCTTGAAGGTTTGCAACAAGCTCAATCCATGGGATTCACTCACCTCCAGGTTGAATCAGACTCTCTCAACTCGATTAGACTCATTCATGGAGAGATCTCAACTTTTGGGAATGAACTTGGTTGGTTGTTGGATATAAAGAATTTAGCCCTAAATTTCTCCTCCATTACCTTCAACCATGTCTGTCGATTGAATAATAAACCAGCACACATGTTAGCCAAGAATGGCCTCCTTCAGGCAACCATGTGTATATGGTCCACTAATTTTTTCCCTTTCAAAGTCTTAATGAGGAAGATACCCTCTCAAATGTAGCCCATGTGACATTTTCTTAATTTAATGAAGTGCTTTTATCTCAAAAAAAAAAAAAAAAAATGCCTAAGATTGTGTCTAAAGATTAACTTTGTGCCAATTTGTCACCATTGTGGTATTGAAGGTCATATTAGACCTAAGTGCTTTAAATTTAAATATGCTCCTACTACTTCTTCAAGAAGAAAATTTTCTCAAAGAGCAAAGTCTCAAATGCTTCAAAAGAAAATTTTCCAAAGAAAAGTAGAGTGCATAAATTTGTTGAACGAAATAAATCTATGCATAATCTTGTTTGTTCTTCATGTGGCAAGTACGGACATAATGCTTATTCTTGTTACTTGTCTAAATCCAATGTTTTAAATGTCAATGCAAATACTAAATTTATGTCTAAATATGGAAATGGCAGAAATATGCATGCAAAATTGAATTTTGTGTCTAAACATGCTCATGCTAGAACTAATTATATGCATAGTGTTAAACTTGTGTTTAAGTATGTTCATGGAAAATCAAATTATATTCATAATGCGAAATTTGTGCCTACATGTCATTTTTGTGGAGTTAAAGGTCATATTAGACCAAATTGTTTCAAATTAAAAAATTCTCCAAAGAAGAATTTCTTTAAGAAAAATATCGTGCAAAATAATTTTGTTAAGAAGAAATTATTGTCTAATGATTGTGGCAAAATTGATTATAAATTCAATACTTGTTATTTGCCAAAAATGAATATTAAAAATGTTGGAACTAATTTGAAATGGGTTCCAAAATCTATGTTCATTAACAATGAAGGATCCAAGAAATGGGTACCAAGATCTTTTGGTTGAGCTTTCTTTTTGTAGGTGTGATTTCAAGAAGCAAATGGTTGCTTGGACTTCAAATTGAGAAATTAATTCAAATTGGAAAACTATTATAGCTTGCTTGAATACATCGAAGAAAAAAGACTCTTCGGTATCTTTAAATTATTTTTTGCTGAGATTATTATTATGCTATTGATATACTTTATAGAAAATTTATCTGTTTTATGGGTTAGAAAATATTGAATTTTATTGTTGCTTAGATTAAATGCCCTTGAGTATATTGGAAATATTTTTGGTATTAATCTTTTTACTTGATTATTTATAAATTAGTGAATTAATGCTCTTAAAAGTATGTGGTAGATTTTGTTGAGATTTATCCATAATCGTTATTGTTTATTGCTTGAATATTGGATTGTTGGTTTTTAATGTTGATGTTTATCTAATTGATTGATTTGTAAATTTATCCAAATTTCTTGATTCTTAAATAAATTTAAAACTTTTCATTTTTTGGTCAATTAGATGCTTGTTATATCCTTGTGCTTTCTTGAAAAATATTTTGGATATTG
Source organism: Momordica charantia (assembly GCF_013281855.1). Lineage (NCBI taxonomy): Eukaryota > Viridiplantae > Streptophyta > Magnoliopsida > Cucurbitales > Cucurbitaceae > Momordica > Momordica charantia. The sequence continues at coordinate 9,920,535 of NW_028275162.1, forward strand.
AGTTTTGAGTAATATTGTTCTTGATAGTTGAAAAATATTGTTTAATTCTCTTTGAAAATGAAGTTATTTTGCTCATTGGATTAGAGTTTTCTTTCTATATGTGGTATGAATAATGTATCTTTCATGGAGATAAATTGTGTTTGGATAATTTTTTTATGGAGTGTGTTGTGAAGTGAAAATTAGTTTAAGTATGTTATTTGTCCTATGTTCAAAAGAATGTGTTTTGTAATGTTTATTAAATTATTTTTCATAAGAGGAGTATCTATGAAAGTGATTCATATTTGAAAATTTCATTAACTTGTTGCTCAAAACAGTTTAATTGTTGATATTTTTTTTGTGGTGACATAAGTCAAATTAGACCTATGATCAAATACATTTGGCATCAGTGTTTGTTTGATTAATATTTTCATGATGTCATTTGCTGATATTTAATTTGTAATACTTTTTTTTGTGGCATAATTGGTGATATTATTATTTTGACAAATTGATATCAGTGTTGGTTTTTCTTTATCATTTGGTGCTTATTTTTTAACCTTTGATATTTTTGTATCATGATGGTGTTTTAAATCTTGCATGGATTTGTTGTTAATTTTTTTGTTAGATAAGTTGATAAGTTCAATTGAGAGTATATTTCATGTATATGACTATTGTCGTGCTTAATCATGAGAATTAAAATTGCTCTATTGGAATTATACTTGTCTTATGTCATATTTTCTTCAATGAAAATTTTGTGGAATATTTTGATAATATGTTTGAGATAGATTGATCTACAATGATTTTTCTTAAAATATATCTATCTTGTGCAAATTAATGGGATAGTGTTACTTGTATTATTTTATCTCCTTGATATTTATTGAATTTTAATTTTAAGAGGAAAATGCATATCTTTATGGGGAGTTATAATATTTCATTTGTGAACTTGATGAAATTGTTCTCCATGTTGCTTTTTATTGTTTATGTGATTTTTTTAAGAGTATGCATAGTGATTTGAAATTGAGTATGTCGGGAGAACTTACTCAAATTGTTCAAGTTCAATAAAGCTAGATTGCAATAACTCTCATGAGCACCTCCACTAAGCTTGAAAAAAGTGTAAAAGGTAAATGTGTTGATGTTAAAGCTAATTGAGGTATGTCGAAACTTTACTTCTCTTATGCATATTGTGTATCTATTTAGGGGGATAAGTATATTGAAGTAAAATTTATTTTAAAATTGCTTATAATTGATGCCTCTTGATTTTCTTGTTAATTTTTATTTAGAAGACATCTTGATAGGTGGAGTTTTATAAAAACTTATGTTAAATGTATTTTTGTCCCTTACTATGGGAAAGTGTTAAATTCTTTTAAAATGGTGAGCTTACATGTCTTTATATATTTTTCTTACTTATTTCTGTTTTATTGATTCCAAAAGGGGAAGAGGTAATAAGAAAAATGAATAAATTTATCAGAAATTAATTTTTGAATGAATTTCAAGTATGATATTTGTGGTGATATGTTGGACTTGATATTATTACTTACATGCATTTTTCGTTACCAGTTTGTTATCATCAAAAAGAGAGAGATTGTTGGCTTTTTGGTCCTTAATCTCAAATTAATTAATTAATGTTTTGATTATAACAAACTTAATTATGTTATTTGACACTTTTAATATTTTGAAGTATCTACAACGTAGAGCCTGTTACAATAATTACAACAAATTTTGAATTACCCAAATCAGAGCTCAAACGAAGAAATTATGGTCTAAAGAAGTTTAAAGAAAAATACTTGTGGTGGATGACATGGCGGTCGTGGTCCAGTGAAATGCCGACATGGCTTGGTGTTAAAAAAAAGGACAGAGAAAAATTGAAATGAAAAGGAAAGAAAAAGAAAAGAGAGAAAAAAATATATATGTATATCTATATATGTTACCAAGGTAACTCAGCAGGATGATGGAAAAAAAAATTAATTTAATGTAATTGATGCGTGGTTAGTTAAAAACAAAAAAAAATGAGAAAAGAAGGTGTCAGCGCCCAGCACTATTTAAAAAAAAAAAAAAAGGAAAAATGTGAAGGAGCCGTTGGGAGGGTTTTTGTTGTTATTATTATTATTATTATTATTATATTCAATTAATTTGGTTTTTAATCCTTTCAAAACCAATGGTCCACATTTAATTTGGATTTCAAATTTCTTCCCAACTTTTTCTCCTCTATTTAAACTCCTACTTCTCTCAAAATTTCATAACATTTTCTCTCCCAATTTTCTCTCAAATCCATGTATTATTCATCTTTCCAAAAGTTTCAATGTTCCTTTAAATTTGTTGTGGGAGATTTTATTTTAGAGATATTTGTGCTTCCAATTTTATTTCTCTTAGCCAAATTGAGGGTCTTATTTGTAAGAATTTTTCTACAAATTTGTGAGCAAAAAAGCAAACCACGGGCCAGCTTAAGGGAAAGAAGACTCTCCAGCAAGGAATAAATTTCAAATGGGCCCAAATTAGAAGAAAGGAGAACTGAAGCCAGAATCCAGAAACCCTACGAACCAATGGTAGCACAGGGCACGACCAACCAAGATCCGACGTCCGATCGACTGAGGCCAACGACTAAGACCAGGTGTCGCTGTCGACTAGTTATCAGTCGACAGTCGTCCAGCGTCCAAAATGATGGCCCCTGAACCCACTCGATGAAGTTTAATAATGGGCCGATGACCTTTTCACCCATTATCTAGCCCATGATGACCCTACATCTGAAGCCTAGGAAGTTAGGTTTTTTGGAGAGACTATGATTCAACTCCTATGAATAAAGGGGAAATTACTTAGCGATTGTACACGAAAAATCCTACTTTAGAACTATATCATTCTTAAACCTTCGATTCTAACTTAAACATCGAAGTATGTGTGGCTAGCACCACACTAATTTGTTCAGTCTTCTCTTTTTTGCAAGTCAACGTCAAGTTCCTTTGGTGCAATATTTGGTCAACCAACCCAACCAAATTTATGCATCTACATCAATTTGTTTTAGAATATTTTTTTCCTCATCTATAAATCATCAAATTTCAACATTGGATTGTTCTTATTTGGTATAATTTTAAATTTGAATTTTTTGACTTTTAAAAGCTCTTTTTTTTAAATAATTTTTTTCTTTATTTTTCATTTAGAGTAAATAATTTAAACTTCTACATTTTGGTCCACACATATATATATATATATTATATATTAAATAATTTAAGTCAATATCTGAAATATTTGTAAGTACGAAATATAATTATCTTTATATGTCTTGTTCTTTTTCTTCTAAACTTACATAGAAAATTTAATACTCCTTCTATTGGACAAACCCCTTAATTTATAAATTTGATCCATAAGATTTCAGAGTTATATCTAAAAGATTCAGGAACTTAAAAAAAAATGTCTAATAGGTTTACAAACTTTCAATTTTAAATCTAATTGGTGTCCGAATTTTCAATTTTTTGTTTAATATATCTTTAAAGTTCAAGGGCCTAATAGACTCAAAATTAAAAGGCGAAAGTTAACCTACGTTTGGAACTTCTATTCAGTAATTTTAAAATCATTTATGCTCTATGGTTAGTAAAGAAAAATAGGGAATTTAAAATCATAAAAGTATTTGAAATCACTTTTTGTTTAAAAGAAAAAAAAAAACTTTCCGTTTCAAATTGGTTGGATTTGGAAGGATTTGTGAGTAAAAGGTAACAAATTCCAAATTTATCCTACTAAAATATATCTTTCATTTTTTTCAAAAAAAAATCAATCACATTACCCTTTTTTAGGTAAATTGCATATATTTTGTCTTTTGCCTCCCTTCTATGTGCATATTTTTGGATCACTATTCAATCAAAATAAAAGTTGATTTTCTATTTTACTTATATGTCTTCATAAGTTTTGTTTCTTTTTATTTCAATTTTTATAACACTAATTTGGATAAAAAAAATTTAGTTCCAAATAAATTTGCAAAGAGATGGATAGTTTGATACATTTAAAATATCTCTAACTTTTTTTTTAAACCATCTTTGGTTTTTATTTTAGCATTTTTATTAGTTGAAGTATTATTTTGAAAAAAAATAATATGATAATAAAAAATAGGGTAAATTGTATAAACCACCCCTAAAGTATGATTGTTGTTATAATTGCACCCCTAAACTTTGAATGGTAAAAATTAAATCCTTAAACTTTTACAAATTTAAAAATTATACCCATAAACTTTCATGGTAAAAATTAAACCCTCCAATTTTATAGCTTAAAAATTGAATATATTTTTAAATCGCTTTTATGTTTTGTCCTCCTTTTCGGCTCTCTCCCACGACGCTATGGCCAACTTTCTCAATGGAAAACCAAACCTACTCTGTTTGCTGATTATTTTGATTTAGATTTAAAATAATTTGCCTTCAAATTTTTAGAAATATATATTTCAAGAGTGACCATTTACGAGTCTTTTTTGTTTTTGTTTTTTTTTTATAATTTCATTTGCAAGTTTTAATTTATTAAGTTAATTTGATTAAATGATTTAATTTTTATATGTAGTTAGACATTGCTATTTCATATTAAAATATTATATTATTATTATTATTTATTTATACAATATCATGTAGAATTAAATGACATAATAGTAAAATGTTATACTTCATTTTCATTTTTTGTAGGCATCCAAACAATAAATTTTAATTTCAATGATTTCAAATTCATTTGGTTCCAAATGCAATTAAGAATTTGAAATCATTTCTATCTTTTTTGAAATCTTGGAATTTAAAATCAATTTTGTCCAATTCCAAATGTCAAACGGAGCATAAAGGAAAAATTTGTAATTTATGCATCTTAATATCAAAATATATAAAACTCATATATACATATACATATATACATATATATATATATATACCAATGAATTAAGTCCCTTGAGATAAAATTTTGGATCTGCCATTAAATTACAATTATTATTTCGTAATTCATTGCATACACGAGAGAATATTTGAACAATTCTTCCAAAAAAAAAATAAAAGAAGATAAAAATTGCAACGTTTATTCAAACCTAAAGTCTAATTTGATGTCGAGTTTAACTTCGCTGAACATCAGAGACTATGGAGAGACTGTCTTCATCTAGTGTAGCCATGTGTTACAACATAAGTCAACCACTTGAACTCAAAGTATTAAATTTCCGTCAACATTATACGCCCATGGGTTCAACATCAACATGAGAGGTGAATCAACATATGTAGTATTGCAAAAATATGTTGACAAAATATTAACATAATATAAATATTAATAATTTTGAACTTATTTAATAAATGTGAAATACTTATTTGTTAATTTAAACATTTGATATGAATTTGTTATTTTTAAAATTTTTCTACAAAAGTCCATCGACATCAACATTTAGACCCTGTCTTTTCTTCTCCCTCCTTGATTAGACTCAATCTTTGTAGTTTGGCTTTGGGTAACACATTCATAAAACGCGTTGGACAATGATGATTCTCACAATGAACCACTTTTTAGTTTTGCCTGTTGTAATGCTTCATGAAATCTCTCCTGCTTTCTCCCTTACCTTCGGTCGAATTGCTCCATATCTTATATGCAATAGATCGTAAACTGCTGGGCAAATTGCAGGCGTACACCTACAATTCATTGCGCCATTATCATGGCTCGATATGCATGTGTTGAATGAGTTATAGCTAGTGTTACAACTGGTCAATTGACCATGCGCACCATTCTCTTAACTAGACATCTTGATTAGGCTCTTGTTTAATGACTCAAAACGAGAATGTCCAAATTCTTAAGGGACCAAATCAAAAGGTCTAACACGCAATCATTCGGTAAATGAAAAGAGTATTTGAAAGGACTATTCATACTCCCATAGTACTAGAAATTTTCTTACTGCGGAGTCATTGAGGGGCAGTCTTTGGTAGATCGCAGACACGTGGCATATTCAAAAGTGTGTACAAGACAAACTCTGCCCTCGAGGACGTCTCAGATTTTTAACCATACATGGCACATTGTTGAGCCTCTTATATACTTCTCTGTTCCTCTCGTGGCTTTATTTTTCTGTGCTTGGAATATAAGTTTTACCCTTTGTTTCCTAATGGTAAAATGTCAAATGTGTTGTAAGGTTGTAGTTTCATTATGAGACTACTTTGATAACCTTATTCACTAAACTATGGAACACTGAATATAAGTTGTAGAGAACACTAACCAAAAGAATAAAGAAAAATCCCTACCAACGAAATTTTACAACAATTGCATCACTTCAGTTTCAAATCAATCCTTCCAGTTGGATCACAGGTTACATCAAAGCAAATACCATCCACCTAGCAACTAACTTTATCAAAGATTTATGCGACTTCGCACCAAATCTATCGTCATACTGCAAAACTGGGTAATGAAGAATGCATTGATTGGATGAAAGATCACGACGAACCTGCCGTTACCTTTTTCCGAACAATTCTTTTCCTCCGTGCTTTGGGTATTGATTCACCTTCAGAGACGGAGTCTGCACCGGTCTGTTTGACACCGAGAAGTCCAAGACCAGAGATGATGGCGTTTTTTGAGATAAACCATTTTGAGGAAGGCTCATTAACGCCCTCGGAAGGTCGGTTGTACACCTGCTTCAAGAGGTCACTTGACTGAACCAGTGGGTCTGCCTCCACCCCAAGCCAAGCCAGTCTTGATCTTTCTCCCAGTTGCACATTCAGAACCCTACATATAATTTCAAAATAGTGTTAACGACCATTCTTTACCTATCACTGTCATTTTGGATAACATCACTCAACACCTTGTTTAAACCAGAGATTTAAAAACAAAAAAAAAAAAGAAAACTGGCAAGTTTAAGGCTTTGCACATAAATGCTATACAAAATTTCACAAGGGAGAAAAAAGTTCAGACCTTAATGCAGAGCTGAAAAATAGAGCCACTCCAATAACATCAAAATGACTGATCATTGCTCTGTCAAAACCACATAGTAACTGATACCGGAGATTTGCGTAGAGCCCAAGAAACGCGCCATAACCGAGAGCATTGGTGCTCACAGTCGGAACTGATACAGATAATCTGCCAAACAAGTACACAGTTCCAAGTCAATTAAAAATGGATCGCCCAATAATAATCATTTTTATTACCAAAACTGATTTGAACTATACCTTTCCTCCTTTTTACGGGACAGAAAATTGGACAAAGCACCTTGAGCTGCTCCCGCGGTTATACCGACCATGCACAACTCTGCAGCTTTGTAGAAGAATGAATGGATTCTCTTTTGCAGGTCAAATTCCCTTAGAGGATAACTTTTTTCAAATATATTATTTGGAAGCTTCTGTAATGTATTTTGCAAATCAAATCGGAATGTATTTCCATACGAACGACAAGGAGCAAGTGACCAGACAACTATAGCATTGCATGCAGTTACTGTGAGAACATTAATGAGCGCCAGATCCCATTCCTGTTTTATCCTGGAGCCACCAACAGTACAAAAATTTGTAAGCCAAGCAAATTAAATAAAAGTATGAAATGAAGTTTTAACATAAGACTAAATGACAAACCTATCCTTGCGGTTCTTTATTTCCCACCAAGCTGAGCAACCAATTGTAGCTGCCTGCTCTAAAAGAAGCCTATATAGAAAGGCAGGATCGGCTAACATCCTGCAAAAATATATAATATTGTCCATCAAAGGTCGAAAACATTTATTTTTCTCCAAAGAGAGCACGAAATCTTTCACCAAAACGAAACTAGTGATCGTGTAAAAGAACCTTCAAGAATTGGGAACCATCTGAGAAATTTAATCGTTGATTTAATAATTTCTTTCCTCAAGTAAAAGGAAACCAATAAAGCTATATTGGTCCACATAATTGATATTGAATATCAAGAAATATTATCACTCATTTGTTGATGTAATATATAATATTATCTACATTGGAAATTTGGTCCAAAAAGAATCCGGAGGAAGTTTTGGGGTTCATCAAATTTCTTGCATCTTGTGCTCTCTCTAAGACAGGCTTTTTAGACTTACTCTCTTTTGCTATTTTTTCACTTTGCTATTTTTCCTACGCATGAGGGTGGAGATTCGAACTTCAAGGCACCCTTTTTTGATATTAATGTCAACTAGATAATTATTTTTTTAAGCTCACTCACTCAGCCTTATGACCCAAATGAGAGTCAAAGACTCAAAGCTTTAGAATTGATGGGAGCCGATGAGGAGATGGCCCAAAGGACCCAGGATCCGACCTGAAAGAGAAAACTGCTTGGAGAAAAATGATTTGAGTAGGCAATTCTATATGATCCACAATTTAACAAATTGTTATTAAAAAAATTCTAGAAATTCCAAAACTTTGGACAGCTTTTGATCCACAGAAAAAATGCCATTAGCATTCTTAAAACATTTGAAACCCCAACCATCTGTTTGGCAATTGTGACTTCAGTATAGTGTGCCTTTTATCTTAAACAATTTATTATCCAAAACAAAAGAGAGAAAATTGTCTAGAGAGCTGAACATTATAATCAGGAGAATAAATGGCCAGTAAGGCTTCAACCATAAAACGTAATAACAGCAAGATTAAATATCTAGTACAATTTAGAATTTGACATTATATTATCTGAATGCTTAAAAATATGTTTAGGATCTAATACTAAGATATTGATTATTATTGGAGAAATGGTATCTTCTAATACAGTGCCCAAGTTTCCACCTCCAAGAACGGTGAATTGGCAAAAGAATTGAAGTCAATTACCTAAAGAAAGAAAGGCCCTCTAAATTGCACATGAGGTTTTAAGAGAAAATCACCTGCCAATAAAAGCCCGTGAGATTCCTTGAGGAAGACTTCGTGAAATAAAGCGAGTTGTGGTTGGCCTGGCATTTATTGCTAAGAATTTTACCATTTGAGCCGAGCTAACTAAACCCTGGGACAAATAATTTGTCAGCATCTAGCCAATGTTCAAGGCTAAAGCAACTAACACTAACAAGGAAATTATAAAATATAACCTGTTCCCCCCATAAAAAAAATATATTAATAGGAAAAATACACTACCATTTCATAAGCTTGTCGAAATCCAGCAGGCAGATCCATCATTGTCTTCTGCCACTCATTTAAAACTGCATCTACAAATTTACGATCAAAAAGCTAGAGCAAATACAAAGTTAGTGCTAAAATTATTCCCACAAAAATTAATGGCAACAGATTTATCGCTGATAAATTGTATACCTCTTCTAGAAATTTCCTTCTCCGAAACAGGCCACCCTCATCTCCCTCATCCCCATCATCAAATTCATCATAGTAATCGTCATCATCACCATCATCATCTCCACCGTCACCACCACCATGATTAATTTTCTTCCCGATATCTCCACCACCTCCCCCAATTGCAGTCTGCAATTTGTTATTATATTATTTCAGTACCAAACATTTAGAAATGAGAAAATCCAATAACCCAACCAACAACATAGAGAAGAAATACTCCACCAACCCAACTAAAACATAACCGGAAAACAGAAAGTATATATATATTACAAAGCGCACTAGAGTGTGATGGTCCTTTAAGGCTAAAGCATGAAGCACAAAATAAATGGAAAATAACGACTTCTGTGTATTTAAATACAAATACCAAACATTTCACTTGACAAGTCTTGAACAGATCCAACCCTTTTACAAAATTAGGTTTGTTTTAGTGTGCCAGCTCTTGCTTTTTAATCATAAAATAATGGGATTTTAACTTCAAAACAATGTCAGATTGTTTAAATGTAAAACTTCCCGGTAATTAATCGTCCTTTTTAACTCTACACCCCATTATAACTACCGCCAACCTCCCACTTCTTAAAATATACCAGAGGCTTACGCATTCCACTAGCCTTGAGGCACCTCAAGGCCGCGTCGGGTCAAGGCTTAAGCCTCAAATGATTTTAAAAACAATTCGTCTGATAAAAAGATTCTATTCCTTTCTTTTTTTTTTTATCTTTTCTGTTCATGAAAGTATGTCAACAATAGATAATGTCTCTCTCTTTTTTATAATGAAAGTATTGTTTCTACTTTCTTATAAAGGAATAATGTTGGAACTTTGTCCATCAAACTTTTGGTATGTTTAGGTGTCATACTAAAGACATCACAAGCTGGCTTCCAGGAATCCTATCACGTTGCTACTCATTGTTTTTTTTAGATAAGAAATAAATTCATTGATGTATGAAATTTAGGGGGGGGCCGACCCTATCCAAAGGAGTTACAAAAAACTTCTCCAATTTGTGGTTCATTAAGAAAGAAAGAAACAACAGGATTTTCAACAATAAACACGAGTTTTGCTGACTTCTGAGAGATTGAACAGTCTAGACAACACTTCTTGTAGATACTCTGCTTCTGTATAGCTTAGATTGGATGTGTTTTGTTGGACCCATCTACTAAGCAAATGGATTCTCCATCTCCTTGGCTTTTAGGTTGTTCCTTTCCCCCTTGTGATAAAAGTTTCTATTTCTAATTAAAAAATAGATATCCATGATTGTTCTTAATCGTATCATTGGGTACAACAATAAAATACAAGCCGGGATCCTTCCGCAAATTTTCTTGATTGGGGCGTTTTCTGAAGAGAATTCTATGATGATGCCAATCAGATGTTTCTGGATTGCTCCTGTCTCCAGTTTTGAGGGAAACTTTTTCTATTTTCTGGATGCAGTTCACCTTCCCTATTTATATTGAGTGAAAACTTCTTAACTTTACATTTTTTCAGTGCAAATGACCTTCCTTAAATGGTGCACGACATATTCTAAATCCTCCTCTGCTGTTTTGATTTCAAAAAATACTGTCAAGGTCTTTCAGTTAAATGCTAGTAGGGTCATTTTCTTGGCAACTTTGATTAGAAAGAATAAGAGATTGTTTCAAGATGTTTGGAAGGGTCCTGAAGAGATAAGGGACAAAGTAGAAAGCAGACAGGATGGGAAGCAAGGCAGAATCTTTTCCCTTCAACTCCCTAGGCTTCCCACTTGGAGGAAACCCAAGAGCTCATCCTTTTGGAACCCATTACCCAATAGCCAAAAATCCCAGATCTAAGCTGGACAAGTGGAGGAATATTCATAGTTCAAAAGGAGGGAGACTCATAATCAGTTTTACCGAGTGTCCCTCTCAATCTCTCCTCCCTCCTAAAAATTCCTTCCGAAGTGATTGCCAGTCTTGTAAAGATTATTATAAGGGAACTATTTTGGAAGGGTCCTCATCAATACCACGGATGTCACTTGTTGAATGCTATTGGGCTGCTCTTCCTTGAGTGTTTGGTGGTCTCAATATTGGGGCTTCGAAAGAGAGGATCAATGCTCTTTTAGTCAAATGGCACACACTCAACTAACTAGTGTGTCATCAACCCACATAGACTCGTGCTTTAGGGTCATTGGCCAGTGGAAGACCATTAATGCAGTTGGGAAGAAATTTTTCATTCTTGAGGGTAACATTCTCAGGGTCATAATACCTTTCAACAATTTATCTTTATAAGAATAGGGAGAGGGTGACCGGGCTATCATTCGTCACACTTCTTTTCTCTAGAAAATTTTGGATCAGGGAATGAAACGATGACCCACCCTTCTTGCCTTCTCTAGAAGGGTTATGGTTTTGCTTTATCCACCACTGTTGTAAAAACTTTGTTATCTCCATAACAAAACCTATTTTGCTTGAAAGCTTTAATCTTTTCTGCCCAGATAACATAGTCTTCATAATTCTATGTTTCTTGAAAATTTGGAAGGTGAAAGGTGAATCTAACAATATTTTTAAACACTGATTAAAGCCAGTTGAGAGAGATCTAGTTTATTGAGACGGAGAAAGAAGAGTTTTGTCTAAACTCTGTAATCCTAGCACGATTTCCTTTGAGTTTACCATCAACCAAGATTGAGAAGGATTTACTATCAACTGTGGTGGAGCATCGTGAGTAATTCTACCCTAAGAGGGTGAAGTGCTAGGAAGGATAAAGGTGACAACCAAGGGAAGAGGGTGGAAGCCATAGAGAGGTCAGAGAGTGGGAGATTGGAGAGGGAGGCCAAGAGAACACGAGTAAGCCATCAATCTGAAACAATTGCAGATTAGCTTGATTTCATGGATGGCCTACTTTTTTGAACAACAAAAGTTGTGCTTCCTTCCAAAATCATGTATTTGTGAATAATGATTTCAAGTGCACAACAATCTTATTCTTTATAAACCACCCAAAAATCGTTCTTTATAAAAGTTCTGTAAATAAAAGGTTCGAAACTGAAATAAACTATCGTTAGCCCCGAAGCATTTCTTTCCCCCAAAAAAAAAAGTTGGAACTTTCAAGGTTGTTATTTTACTAAGATGCTAAAAGAAGTTTACGAGATAATGATAAATCAAACCTGAGAAATAAGAAGCAAAGATGGTCAGAATGAGGCGAGTTCATGTTTTCGGTCAACAACTAGTGGAAATCACCACGTCTATCCAACCACAAGTCTATCACCCAAAAAACATGAGAAGTGGACACATATTCATCAATGGTGATCTAATAGACTCTTGTCCAAAAAGAAAAGAAAATATGGCAAACCCAGATTCATTGCCACTTTTATATTTTGTTTCTTACAAAAAAATCCAACAATTAGCCATTAGAGATTAAACAATGTCAACTGCCTGATATGTAAGTTGCAAAAGTTTCCAAGTTTTAATGGATACAGAAAAGGAACCAAAAATGATACATAATATAAAGCTAAAGCTGCTTTTCCAACAACATAAAGATTCAATAAAAAAGACTGAAAAAACTTGCCTCGGGACTGGACTTTGATTGCTTCTGAGATAAATCAAGCTTCGATTTCTCCAAGGTAACAGACCCAAGGGAACCATATTGGCCTTTCATAACAGGACCGAGAGAGGAGGAAGATGTGGCGGCAGGTGCCGACGGTGCTACAAAGCAACGCTCCAACAGAGCAATGGAATCCCCATCTGAAACGGCCGAAGAAGACGAGGATGGAGAAGAAGTGGTGAAAGCCTTCACCACCAGAACTGGTTTGCTCCGTGGGGTCTGAGAGGGACCGAGCTTTACAAGCGGCGGCGGCGGCGGCAGCCATAGCTTGGTGGTGGGAAGCTGGGTGTTAATGGGCATGATTTGCGCCGTCTGGAACACCGCATGAGCCATTTCTTTTTCTCTCCGCAGCTCCGGATAACGCTTAATCCAATTCCGTTTTCCCTAAATTTTCATGGAGAGGAAGAGGGAGGATTCCGAATTCTGAATTCTAAATTCTGATTCTCTCTCTCTCTATCAGTGGAATGGAAAGGAATGGAATGGGAGATTTTAGAGAGAGAAAGTAAAAGGGGAGAGAGCAGTTGGTGAAGGAGGGGGTTTTAATGGATTAAGGATAGCCGCCTGCGGAAGGGACGAAGAACACAATCCGAAATCGAGATTAACCCGGTGAGTTCACTCGGAGTTTTGGAACGAGTTAACTCGATTGGCCGAGTTCATTTCCTGCGCTGGGCTGGGCCTTTTTGCACCATGATGATTAGGGTTGGGCTCATAGCACGAAAAGAAAATGGGCAACTAGAGTAGCTAAATTAAATAGTTTGATTTGAAAAATGGCCAAAATAATCAAATATCAGAAAAATAGCTAAAGTACAGTTAGAGCTAATTACGTGATTTTATTTAGGCAAATTTACCCTCCCATCAAAATAGGTAAATTTATCCTACCATTACCCCTATAAATTCGAGACGAAACTACCTTTCAATAAATCTGTAGTGAACCTAAATTATAGGAAAGAAGATAGTGAATGGAAATTATAGAGTTCAAAAATTTTAAATAACATATATATTTCCAAATTTCCAAATTTGTAAGATAAATATGTTGAATACTTTGAAATTAAAAAAAAAAAGATCGAATCAAAGTGTAAAATAGACTAAAAAAACGTAAAATCAAATTAGAAAAGTGGAAAAATAAAGATTGAAGCTGTAAAGTACTGTCTTTAAAATTATAGATGGAGTAGTTGAAGATTAATATCATATTAGGATCCATTTCGGAAGGCAACTCAAATGACTCCTCACTTTTGCCCTTAACTCCTTCTTCCCACACTTGCTCTAACTCTTCCTTCCTAAAATCAAATAAAATTTGATTCAATCAAGTCTCAAGCCCCTCAAGCCTCGTGCGCCTCAAGCTTTCGGCGTCTCTCTTCGGCGTACATAATCTTCGGCATCCCTCTTCCCACTCTTGCCAAAACCTAAATAACCTCCTTCGGGTAAGCTTTCGGTGTCCCTCTTGGGGTACACAATCTCCTAGCTTCGTGATTTCCGATTCCTCTAGTTGAAATCAAAATCCCTTGATTTCAATGGGTGGATAGCTTTAGGCAAAATCCCTTGAAATAAAAAATTGAAATTCTAGGTGATTGTGTGATTTCAATTTTGAAGCTTCAATTGAATTCTGTGTGATTTCAAATTGAAATTGGGTACAAAATCCCAATTTTAGATTCTGGCATTCCTTCGGCAAAATCCCTTTAAGCTTTCGGGTACAAAATCCCTTGAAATCAAAAATTGAAATCATCCATCGACGTTACTTCTCAAATCCTCCTTCTAAAATCTTCCAAATTTCGACGTTCCTCCTTTGTAAGTAGTCGACTGTTTTTTTTTAATCGACTTTTTTGTAATACTCCAAACCTCATTGTTTTTGTTATCCAACAAGGGTATTCATTGATCGATTTTGATGTTGTTTAAATAAATGAGGTTTAAATAATTGACTGTTTGTTAGCAACCTCCAATATTCAAGGGATTTTGTTGGACACAACTTGCTTTTAGGACACCTTGTAGATATGATCAGTTGGGGAGATTATATTCAAAATATAGTTTAGATTAAATAATAAATAATAAAAATATTGTTAAAATTAGATTGTCAGGTAGTTTAGTTTGCAAAAAAAATTTAAATAAATTTTAAATCTTAAATCTCATCTTAAATTTCAAATTTCAATAAATTTAAACCCAGACCTCAATTCTGATGTTTCAATAAATATCATTAGTACCTGGAACTTGTCAATTCCGATGTTTTTTAGCTCAATGTAACCATTTTATTGCTAAATATTTAAAATTTATTGTAAAAAAATCAATAACATCCAATTAGATTCCCGTAGAACTAATTGATACTTATGTGGTACTAATTGATACTCATTAGGAACTAATTAATTTTAACAATATTAGGAATACACATTCTTATTTGTTGGTTCTACCGGACGAATTTTTTTGGGGCTTGATTTAATTGTTGAATCTTGTGGAGTTTTCTTTTTTCGTTAATAATCTAATTTTTTAAGAACTGGGTTTGCTGCACTAGGAAGATTCTTTCGAGTAATGTTTCAGTAACTCGATGACTAATTCTCATATATCAAGAATTAAAATGCAGCTTCTTAGAATGTAATAATCGTGGCATATTAGTCATGAATGTTGATGGCCAAGGATAACCCAGTCAAAATGGTCATCTACTCTATAGAATCATATATCTACCTCGTTGTATTGACGTCTCTTGCTTAGTTTGTGAGATAACCTCTAGTAGCCATATATTTACACATCTATCGAATCTCTCCTTAGGTAAATATTAATATATGTTTCCTTGATTGCTAATATGCATTTTTGATTTTGTTGGTTTTGGTTACCTTTTTGTCATGTTTTATGCATTGATCTTTGTTCCGACTTAGCGATAAAGAAAGATTATGTGATGCAAAATATGACTATTTTCTGCAGATAGTTTTCAATCTATTTTCGGCGTCTGAACTTTCACTACCCCGTAAATGGTGTTATATACGGGGTCAGTATCTACAACTATGCCGTAGTCGCTGCACCTGACATCCGCCAACAAAGATATGGCCCACGCCACGTCCCTATCTACTAACAGCCTCATAATTATCGACTTGTCAGTACCATTTCTGAAAAGTGAAAGACGTGTAATTTTTTTTACCTTCTAGAAAATGAAGATCTCTAGAGATACATTCACAGAGTTGTTGTAGGGTGGAATCGAATGGAATTGAAACATGCCCGGTAATGAACCCTTGATAATTGTTGTGCTCCTCCCAACTAAAATCGTGACTAACAATGATCGCATAATGTTCTCGCATTGATTGATTGAATTCTTGAAAAAATGTAAAAATAAAATGGGTGGGGATTAATGATACCTTGTGTAAGAATATTAAATGAAGATCTCTAGAGATACATTCACAGAGTTGTTGTAGGGTGGAATCGAATGAAATTGAAACGTGCCCGGTAATGAACTCTTGATAATTGTTGTGCTCCTCCCAACTAAAATTGTGGCTAACAATGATCGCATAATGTTCCCGCGTTGATTGATTTAATTCTTGAAAAAATGTAAAAATAAAATGGGTGGGGATTAATGATATCTTGTGTAATAATATTAAAGAAACATTGTATTTAAGGTTGCTGATTACTGGAATGTTCAAACCAATTAGTTAGGTTTGTTTAAAAAAATTAAATACATTTTAAACTTGTTTGAATCATATATGTAGATTTGGTGGATTAAATTTTGTGGAAAGATTTTAGGAATTATATAGATTTTGTAGTTAAATGTGGATTCAATATTAAGTATGATATAGGTAGATTTTGTGGTTTAAATTTTGTGGAAAGATTTTAGGAATTATGTAGATTTTGTAGTTAAGGTGGTTTCAATATTAACTCGATAACATTGCTAGTTTATGAGAGATTTAAAGGAATGTAGGAGGCATAAAACGTGGATGGGTAAAATGGAGAAAGACTGCAAGGACAATATGGGCATGAAATGTGTAGAGGGATAAATAAGGAATTATACACCTCTCCTAAAATCTAGGAAACCAACCTTGGCCATGTCATGCAATTTAGAAAAACTTTAGCCACTTTGCTTAACGATAATATGTGAGTAGCCATTCCTAAGGATTTCCCGATAATTGGGATTTCCCTTAATTCACTTATTCAACATCATAATTTACTCCTTCAGAAATATTGATTTTCTTTATTTATCAATATTATTAATTAAAAAATATCCAAATCTTAATTATTGTGGGTGCAACATCTTTTCATCATCCTTATTTCTGCTACTGCTTGGTTGGTACGGTGCTTCTTTATACAGTTTTAGTTTTTTATTTGATTGCTTGAATATTTCAACACAGTTCATTCATTCCTTCATTCATACCCATATTGCTTGAATATTTGCACTGTCATTCGCATTGTTTTATTGTGTTGTTTGAGTGCAAGGTTTGTTTTAATGAAATCAATTTTATGAGGTTTAGATGCTTATTAATTTGGCAAGGTCTTATATCTAGTGTGTTTGAGATCATCTATGGCTCCCACGGGTTTTCAAATGTCTAATTATTATTATTTTTTCTGTTATTTATTCTTTAACAGAAGATAATTAACAGGAAACACGTATTGATTGACGCCAATATTCAAAGGAGAAGAAAACACAGTTTAGCTATACATCGAAGGAAATATGGGTATGAATGAATGTCATTTTCCTTTTTTAAATTACAGTTTAGCTATCTCTATACATGGGTATAAATTATGTTCATGTTGTTTCGTTACTATAACATATATTCTACTTGTATTTTTGAAATCTACTATTAACATTATGTATAAACGCCTTTTAAGTAAGATATAATTTATACCCACGTAAGTAAATGTACTTTTATCACTATATCCATGAAGTTCTATAAGACAGGGTAGTAAGTATAACATATTGAATATACAATATATTCAGTATAACATAGACTAAACTTTTCGAGATATAAAATTTATCTAGATATAATCTAAATCTCATATAAACTTCGATATCTTACAACTTTCTCCTTTAGTTATTGCTCTAATTCAAACTAGTTAATACTTAGAGCTAGATAGGTACCATAAGACACTTTTAGTATGTAGGTATTATGTAAATATTGTAGGCAGTACGTAAATCACCATAGGTATATATCACTATCAGTATACATCCACCAGAATAATATTGTAGGCAGCCAAGATATAATCAATATCAGTATATATCCACAGATAACAAAAACATCAGAAAGCTAAGATATAAATCACTAACGGTATATATCCTCCAGTATAATACTGTAGGCATTATATATCCACAAGATTTTTAGTTTTAAATCACCATCAGTGTATATCCGGATATATAAAACTTGAGTTATAATATATATCCTAATCTAATCATTATACTATATATTCTCACATATACAATATTTCAAACAAACGAAATCAAAAATTGAAACTTATTAGATAGAGTGCAAACCCTTCAAATTGAAGATGAACTACTTTGGCAATTGAGAAAAATAGAGGACGTCGGTCGGAGACGAATGCAGGCAGAAACTACCGGAGAATAGGAACCGACGAAATGAAATGCTCTTGCAAAGGTGGCCGGAGATGAAATACTCTTGCGAAGGAGGTCAGAGATTAAATAATCTACGACAAAGAAAAGCGGAGCCGTCGGAGAGGAAGGAAGACAACGACAACGTCAGAGAAGAGGAATGAAGTTTCGGAGGAGGGAAACCCGACGTTAGAGGAAGGAAAGAAAGACGAGGAAGAAGAACGGAGGTTTCAAAATTTTGGGGGTTTAGGGATTTTTCAATTTTGGAAACTGTAAATTTTAAAGGATTTAATGGATTTAGAACGTTTTAATGGATTTCCTCCCAATTTACCAATTATATATTTTAATAATTATTTAATATTTTAGATGGATCTTATGGATATATTAGTAATTTGTGTTATGAGTACCATCTAATTAGGGATTGTTTCCTTACAAAAGTGTAAATTCTATACTTTTCCATCCTTTTACGTAATTATGATTCTTAAATAGATCATCTATGTACTAATCCCAAAGAAAATTTAGGGTAGTCGTCAAATTTGGGTATCCAGTTTAAAAAGGGAAATCATGAGGAGTGGCTATATACACATACTACGAAAATGGCCAAATATTTCATAAACTGTATTTGATGGCCGAGTTTGAATTCCTCACAATCAGGGGAGGGATAGAATTCCATATTTATCCCCACACACACATTTCATACCCAAATTTCATGTGTATGCCTCGCGTCATTTCTCCGGTTTTACCCCTCCACATTTTCAACTCCAGAATCCAGAAATCACATGAATCCTTAAAATCTCTATATACCCAAACTGCTAAAATCTCTAAATAATCAAACCGCCAAATCTACCTATTTTGAATTTTCTTCTAACTAATTATTATTCCTAATATCATCCAAATTATTTTAAAATATTATTAATTTGTCTCCAACATAATCTAATTAAAATGTATTACAAACCTAACCAATTCGTCAATAAATTCCACAGCAATCACCATTTTAGATCTCTTAAACATTCTTACACGAGTTTCATTATTCCTCACTTTGGTTACATTGTTTGAGAATTTAAATCAAGCAATGCGGGAATACTATGCAATCGCTTGTCACAGTTTTACATGATGGAAGCTGGGAAGAGCATGACAATTATCAAGGGTTCAATATTGGGCATATTTCAATTCCATTCGATTCGAGCCTACAACAATTCATTCCATACATCTCTAGAGATCTTCATTTTCTAGAAGAAAAGAAAATTACACGTCTTTCATTGTTCAAAAATGGTGCAAGCAAGTCAATCATTATGAGGCTATCAGTAGACAGGGATGTGGTGTGGGCCGTATCCCTTTTGTCGGATGTCATGTGCAATGACTACTGTATAATTGTGGATACTGACCCAATATATAACATCATCTACGAGGGCAGCAGAAGTGTGGACGTCACTCAGAATATAGTTTACCTTAAGGGGAATAAATTTTATCTTCATTGACCCTATTGATTTTGACTATGCTCTTCTAATTTCTCGTTGGAAGAATTTTGTGTTTATCAAACAAGGAAGAATTATAGAAGACTTTTTATGCAATTGCATTAAAAGGTGTTTTTAGTTTAAAATCGTCAAATCCAACTAGAAACAACTGGTTGTAAGGTGTATCAAAGAAACATGCAAGTGGTATATTTGCTCCTCTCGATATGGCGATGGTAAATTATGGATTGTTAGAAAACTTGTACCAGAGCATACTTGTTCGATTGATGTTGTTTGCAATGACCATAGGCAAGCGACAACAACAATGATAAGTGAATGTGCGAACACAATGTTAAGCATGAACAATGAGAGACATTGTAGTCCACATGACATAATTAATTACGTTCAGAAGAAACATGAAATCAATATTAGTTATGGCAAGGCTTGGAAAGGAAGGGAAAAGACTTTAAACTCATTAAAGGGGTCATCTGAACATTCCGCTCTCATCCCGTCTTTTGCAGCCATACTGATCGAGAAAAATTTAGGTACCGTATGTGTCTTTACTTACTCTGTCTTTATTCCGTCTATACATATATTTACCCTATATATGTCCGCTGGGACGTACACAACCCACGAGATTGATGGTGATGGGAGGCTTAATTTTTCCTTTATGAGTCTGGTTGATCAATAGATGGATGAAAATACGACCTTCTACTTTTTTTTGTCAAAGCAGCATCAAATTTTTGTTAGTCCAATTTTTATATTCTTCTACATCTTAATCTTTTTTTGATTTCAAAGTATTCATTTAACAGATTTTATTTTAGAAATTTTTGAACTTTCTAAATCTAGATTTTATTCTTGAAATTCTGAACTTTAAAATCTTGATTCACTATTTTATTTCCTAATATTAAGATATAACAAAGATTTGTTTCAAGGGTATTTTTGACACAAAATTTTAGGGGTAATGGTATGATAATTTTAGCTATTTTGATGGGAGGGTACATTTGTTAGCCATTTTTATAATATTGGATTCTTCTAATCATCTTTCAACTCACATTATTTAATATTGTCATTTCTCTAGTTACCCCTTTTAAAAATTGGTTAATAATATCACATTTTGTGGGAAGAGCCAAATTAATTTTTAAGAGATTTCAAAAATTGGTGATTTTCCAACTTGTCTTTTTATATGTGTTTCAAAAATAGACAAAAGTATTACATGTAGTAAGAACAATCAACTAACTTTTTATATAGAATGTAAAATTTTATTTGGGACAAATTTACTCCCAACACAAAATATAATTATAATGTCTTGGTTTTAGGATCAACATAATTGTAGGAAGATGAAGATTAAAATTCAAAATTAAACAAACAACATTCAAATTCAAAATTAAATAAATTAACTTGAGATTGCATTGTAGAAAAATAAATGCGAAAATAACTAATTTGAATTTGATATTTGTAATTTCAAATCCGTAGAAATCACTTAATTCATATTTCCATCTAAAAACTACAGTGGCGATGGAATCACAGGTTCTTTTTAAGGGTCTTATGTTTTTTAAATCTAGGATGACGTTGAAAATAGCTTCAAGACATTTGAATAACAAAAAGAGTAAAAATGGAAAAACAAGTGGAGATCAACACTTCAATAATCGAAAAACTATATTTGCATTTTGTGATACTTTTGGTCCAATGTAAATATGACCACAAACCAACTCAAAATTCTCATGTATACTTGTAACCATTGAATTATAAAGAAAATTATGCTTATTTACTTTGAGAGAATGGAATCAAATAATGAGAATGAATTTGTAATGTCTTGCATTACCTTTAACAGTATTTTCGTGACTTTATATTATTATTGTATTTCATCTAAGCTAGTCAAATCTAATAAGATTAGCAAGATTATAATTGTATTTAAGTAACAAAATTAACAATAATACTTTAGTAATTAGATAAATGTTGTGTATGGTAATTGTAATGGTAGCATTATTTGAGTATTTATAAAGTTTCATACATTTTACCCAAAGTTTTATAAGGTAATTAATCAAATAAAGCCCCACATTACTTTTATTTTACTCTTTATTTATCTACCTTAAATAAATTAACTTAATGGGGGAATATAGAGAGTTTTACCTTCCATTAACCATGATTAGGCAATATAACCCACCTTCCACCCAAGAGACACATTCATTAACCAAGTTTGTTGGGAATACCAAAAATTTCTCCTCTTCTTCATTAAGGATTCGGCCATGCAAGGAGGAGAGAGAGAAGAGTTTGTTTCATCTCCCTAGATTTATCTCTTTATGTTTCATATGTATATTTCTTCCATCTTCCTCCAAGAATATTTGTAAACGAATCTGAAAATTTCCTTTCAATCATCTATCCCATGTTTTAAATCAGACCTTAGAGGAGTTGTGGTTGCTTTTCCAAGTCCCTTCAAGGATCGTTCATTGCGGTTTTGTCTTTTCGGTAAGAACGGTTTCTTTTAGTCTAGTTTTGTAAGTAGAATTTTCCCTAATATTTTTTTTTATAGAACCTAAGCATGTTCATATCCATTTTTCCAAGGTTTCCATCATCATTTCAAGCTCTCTTAGTTGCTGGAAAATTTTCTTATTTTATTCTTTACGGTAGAGAGGAAAACGCACCAACGGTAAGCATCGTTCTTCCTTGTACAAACTATTTTTAGGGGTCATTATCAGAATTAAAAAGATCCTAAAAATGTTCATAAAATTGCTTCATAACGGTTTTTAACGGTTTATGTTATTTTCATAGTTTTAGCTTGTTTAGTATGAAAAATTGGATTGTAAATTCTGAATTTTTTAGACCATGACCAGCACCTTTAAACTAGCCTAAAATGTATTTTAATGTATTACAATTGATTTTTATGATTAGTTTTAATTAGGACTTAAAATTGTGAAAACTAGTGCTATGTGTTTTCTCTAGTTTTTTTGTAAATTTGAAAAATCAATAAATTATTTTTATGGACGAGTATAAAAATCAGAGGCTAATATGAAGATTTAAAATTACTTTTCACAAATTTAAATATTAATTTTATGATTATTATGGACAAGGTTAATTGTTATGGGATTTATACTAGTAGAATAATGAACCTATCTAGTTATGAGAACTTATTGGAGAAAATTTAGTTTAGGTAATTGAGTCCTAATTTTAGTTGTGTTAATTGTTATTAGGAAGTTTTAAGGAATTTCCTTTAGTTTACGAAGTTCAGGTAAGTGGATTCTATCATAAGTTACCGCCTTGTATGTTTTGTTGTATTATTGTTTGATTGTGAGTGAATTATGTTATGTGTTACCTTGTTTGTTATTGAATTATGTTATTCGTGTTGCTTAAATATATTTTGTTATTGAATGGTGATTGTGGTTAAATTTGATGTATTGCAAAACATGTTATGATTATATGACTTTATCATATCATTTGAAGTATGTTTAATAGCAAAACATGTTTAGGTAAATCATGCCATAATGCGTGATGCATTGCATTCGTAGTTAAGTTAGTAGTCTTATGTGTCATGGATTTAGGTAAGATTAATGTTATGCATGAAATACCCAAATTAAGCAGTTATGTCATGCAGCTAGATGTATGATATGACATGTATGGTTTCTGCTAAAGGTTGGGCCCTAGGAAACAAATTAGTTCATGTTAATGGTATTTATAGGGGGTAATTACCCTATAAATATTACATGCGGAATTGACGGTTATGGTATGGGGTATTTTTGTATAGCATTGCGCCAAGTTAAGGATTTAGATATGTAAGTTTATGCTAGCAAGCACAAGTATGTTAAGTTAAGTTGTTCGTTGGTTTATATGTTAGGTTGAGGTATGCATGCATATAAGCATGATGTGTGTGTTTGAGCATGAAAGATTCCTTATGATGGGAACTACTTACTAGGTATTTTTATACTCATTCCATGTTGTTTCAATTTTTTTACAGATAGTTATGTAGTTGACAATAACAACGTCGAGGATGACCTTGTCATTGACGAGGATGAGATATGAGACAAAGTTGAATTTTATTTATAATCAATATTTTTAATTATGACTATACCACATTTTTACTTGTTTTATTAAGGATAATAATTTTGCGATTTCCATTGCTAGAGATTTATAAGTTAAGTTTATTTAAGTTATCGTTTCCATTTTTAGATGAAAGAACAAGTTTTTATCTTATTTTATTTTAATGAAATCATGTTTTTAAGTAATTATCTCAATATTATATTATTAATTATATATAAAAATTGGGATCATTACAGAATTTTTACAATGATCATATTTACTAAAATGTAGAATGAAATGAATTGGTGAAAGTACCCTATACTTTGAAATCATTGTCACTAAAATGATAAATTTGATTCATCTCTGGTGCAATCTTATCAATTGATTCTCATTTTTTTTTATTTTTTGGGCCCCACAATTTTTAATAATTATTTTACAATTTTATCTTTTCTCTCTCATCTTTTAACGAAATTTATAACTTTTTAATTAATAGCTTTATAATTTTACTTTTTATTTGTTTATTTTTATTACTAATAAATTTTCTTCTATATTCATTGATGTGGTTTTATTATAAAATATTGTAAATATTTATATAATTTATCATTATTTATTATTTGTTAATATTAAATAAATTGTTATAATAAAAAAGATTTAATATTAAAAAATAGTAGTAAAATAAATTAAAATTTATTATTATTTTAATTAAAAATCATTAGCACACTTTTAGTTAATATATTTTAATTACTATAAATTGGAAAAGAGTGTTATAGTAATTATTATATATCTAGTTTTTGTGCTATTTCCAGATGATAAAACTAATGATTTTGATTCTAGAAATTTTATAATAAAGAACATAAAATAACATTTCTATTACGATTTCTAACAAGTAAACTAAGTCTTATTGTATCTCTCTTTGAGTTGTTTGGTTCAAGTTTTAAAAAAGTAGCATATGATTAAGATGTCTGGAAATAAGATGCCGAGGAAACAATTGTATATATGTCTGCGATTAAGATGTCTGAGATTAAGTTGTTTGAAAATATATTTTATATATGTTTATTTTGTGTAATTACTCTAGAAATATTCATTTTATGTCATTGTAAACCTTGATTACTAATAAATTAAATTTAATTCAAAAAATAAATAATATAAATTAAATTATTTTAAGTTATACATTAAATTTGATGCATAGATTTTCTATGTTCGGTCCATTTTATCCTTTATATAAATGTCCAACTATTTATGTTATCTTCAATTTACACATTTAAAAATGAGATCTCTTAGATTTAGGGTTTCAAACTTAAACGAAAATGATAATTCTTTTTTTTTTTCACGTGATTCGATTTTCAAATTTTATAGATTCGATTTTAAATTTTCATTATTTTTTATTCATATTCCTCTTTGTTTTTAGCCCTCTACATAATATTTATTTTAGTTTTCTTTTTCAAACAATTGTCTAGGTCTTCCCTCCTAATCGACAATTTTCAAATTTGAAAAGAAATATTATATTTAATTTTTTATCCTCATTTTTTTAAATTTAGAATTAATTTTCAAATTTTCATGATACAAAACTATTTATGAGCTAGCTCAATCTTGAAGGAGGGTGGACCAACATGAGAGTGGTGCCAATATTAAGAGTAAAACCAAAGGAAGTTGATTGGCTTCTCTCTTGTGACATGTGTATTTGGGCCATAGATCGAATATGTTATGGACAAGGAGGGAGTGACCAACATGGCTAAAAGTAGGGCTCCAACCTAGAAAAAATTTCATCGGCGGAAGCTTCGCTAATAGCTATGTCAATTCTGTTGGGAGAGGATCTCCTTACAACCAACAAAATTTTATTGAATGACAAGTACGAACGTTGCTACTGCAAAGCATCATTTTCCAATGTTCCCCTAATAAAAAGTGGAGTCTCACGTCTCAAAGGTATGCAATCTTTGTACCTTCAATTAAGCTCATCTCGATACCGACTCGAACTAAATACGAACTTAAACTTTAGAGTGTAAGCACCATACCAGTTCAAGGTTCTATTTCTAGGTCGCTAGTTAAACTACATCAGAGTCCTCCTCAAATCACTGACATGTCATCTGTCAAACCCAAGACACCCTCTAATAAGGTGTTTGGCTTAAAGAGTGAAGTTGTTTGATGTAGGGAGTAAATTTGATCAGGAGTTTAGTCTGTGTTTGAGGTACGGAGTTGTTTAGGTTGGAGTTGTAAGGTTTGTGTGAGCTAAGTTTCTATTTCCTTATTTTTGTTTCGCTAAAATTTTAATGTACTATACAGTTCAAGTTAGATTCCAATAATTTTTTGAACATAATAATTTAGATTTATAACAATAAAAACATTACATCAAGATAATAATTTACAATCATGGTAGAATAGCCAACAAGGGACCAAATCCATAATTAAAAAAAAATGTTGCAAAAGGCTCAATCATTCGCTTTTTCTCATCCAATGCAATACCTTTTTTTCAAGCGCATTTGGATAGATAGAAAGTTGTTGATCTCCTGGATATCAATGAAAAAAAATTTATATAAGTTGGATACTATCACCTACCTCGTAGGAAATAAGTACCTGATTTTTTTTTTTAAATTTTCAACAAGATAATTTGTTTATTATTTTTTTATTATTTCAAAGGCAAAACACAACCATTTTGTTTGATATTTTGAAAGAAAAAAAACATAAAGATATAAAACAAGTAATTTTTTTCGTTAAATGAAAGTTATTATTATTATTTTATTAAAGAAGTAAAATAGCAAACAACCTACATCACGAAACATTAGAAGGAATTAAAGCGACAAGCCGAGAGGGAAAATTTCCATCCCAGATCTTTGAAACCTCGTTCAAAAGCCTTCCTTGCAATTTCGTGGGCTGCTACATCTGAGCTTCTAGGTGAATTTCTAAAATATTTGATTGGGAGGGATGTCGCGGCTTCTTTGATCTCTTTTAAAAATAGAGAGACCTCTGCAAAATATTCCTCTTCACCTTGAGGATACGAATGCGAATGACTTCAAGATTTTCCGACTCCATGATAATTTTGTTGGTAAGATCTCTATTCTAAGACTTTAACCCATTGCAAATTGCTAGCACTTTGAGAATCACGATAGGCCACTTTCTTTAAATGTGTTTGCACTCTTCCTTGATGGTGGATCCGTTCTAGTCACGAAAAATTCATCCAATTCCTTCAGCATTATAAGAATCGTTCCAAGAAGCATCAGTTGTGTTCTGGTATATTTCCTGGTTGCTTACAATCTCGCGAAACTTTGATTCTATGCTTTCCACCAAGCTCTTGAAAAACTAGTTGCACCTTCTTCATTTTAATTTGGTATGCATCTCTCCAAATTCACTAACATAGTCCTTGGAGCTCCAATCTTGCCTATGTACACAAAGAGATCTAATATGAGAATCTAGAAAAGGTGCCCAAATATCCCGAACAAACTTATGGTTCCAAAAGATATAGGTTGTAGTTTCCTCCTTCTTGCAGAAAACACATTCTTGCTTTATTATAATTTGAAGATTTCCCCTAGTAGGAATGATATTATGAAACTATGTTTTGAATTTTAGAGCTGTTAGAGTTGTTAGACTTGTTAAGAGTTGTTAGGTTGTTTTGAGTTTGTTTCTTAATTGTAACTAAATTTTAGTTTAGCTTAGTTTGTAACCTATAAATAAGTCATTTCAATTGATCATTGAATTCTATCATATTCTTATTATCTCGAAACTATAGGTTAGTATCTGCCTAGATGTGTTGAATAATAATGAGTCGGTGGAGAAACTTGATTAGCCACATTTAGTCCCGATCCTCAAGAAGAAGGAACCATAGGAAATAAAGGATTTCCATCCTATCAGTTTGTGCAATGTGGTTTACAAAATAATTGCCAAAACTTTGGCAAAATAGGCTGAAATGGGTGCTGGGATGATGTGATCTCTCCCTCTCAGGCTGCCTTTATACCAGGCAGAAGCATTGTTGATAATGTGCTAATCGGTTTTGAGTGCATTCACGCCGTTAATAATAAACGTTATGGGAAAGAAGGTGAGGTGGCTATGAAGTTGGACATGAGTATAGCCTATGACAGAGTCGATTGGTCTTATCTCAAGGGTATCATGGAAAAAATGGGGTTTGCTCGGCAAATGGGTGAATTTGATCTGAATTGGTGAGATTCTTTGTTTTGATAAATGGTGTGTGTGCTAGGCGAAGAATTCACGCCACATCGGGGGCTCAAACAAGGTGACCCTTTGTCCCCTTACCTTTTCATAATCTATGCCGAGGGGCTCTCAATCTTGATCAACAGTGTGGAATGGTGTAAGAATCTCAAAAGTTTGAAAATTAACAAAAGGTGCTCGATAATATCTCACTTGTTTTATGCTGATGACAATTTGATGTTTTTTAAAGCCTTTATAGGTAATAGGAAGAAGGTCAAAGAGATCTTAGAAATCTATGAAAAGGCGTTAGGGCAGTGCATCAACTTTGAAAAATCTATGTTCATTGTGAGCAAAAATACTAAGGAAGACATGGAGGAGAGGATCCAACAAGAGCTTATGGTGAACCATTCAAAAACTTTGGGGCAGTATTTGGGTCTCCCATCCCAAACAGCCAGAAACAAGAGTCAGGTATTTCCAATATTAAAGATAAGGTGTGGAGGGCTTCAATAGTGGAAAGGAAAGCTATTTTCCTTTGGATGAAGGGAAGTTTTAATTAAAGTAGTGGCCCTCGCCATCCTATCATATACCATGAGCTATTCTAAACTCCCTTTTGATCTTTGTGCTGATATTAATTCTCTTTGTGCAAGTTCTGAGGGGGAGCGTTGAGTTCCGAATGGAAGATTCACCGGCGCAGTTGGAAGCTTCTTTGCCTCTCGATCAAGGAGGGATTGGATTCAAAGACATTTGCATTTTCAACCAAGCTATGTTAGCCAAGCAAAGTTTGAGACTCTTGAAGAATCCTTCAAGTTTGGTTGCGCAAGTGCTAAGGGGTCGATACTACCCTCAGGGAGACTTCCTCAAAGCTAAAATAGTTAAGGAGCAATTCTACTTTTGTTTGGAGAAGTATACTCTGAGGGTGAGAGTTGTTCAAAAAAGGGTATCGGTGGAGAATTGAATCAAGCTCTAATGTAGAGGTACTGAAGGATCCCTGGATTCTTAAAGAAGGTGATTCTACACAAGTTCACGCTTCTATTCAAAACGCTACGATTGTTTCCCTTTTACGAGAGCCAGGTGTTTGGAATGAGGATCTTATCAAGAACTATTTTCTAAAAGATGATGCAGAATAAATTCTGAATATCCCTCTCAACCGTCATAACATGTTATACGAGATTATATGAGGTTGGGATAAAAAAAAGGAGTCTTTAAAGTTAAGAGTGCGTACAAATTGGGGTCTATTGTGCATAATCCTTAGCATCTCCCTTAAACTCAGACCTCTTTCATTGCTGGTGGAAGAGATTTTGAAAAGTTCAGGTTCCCTTGAAATAAAGCTTTGTTGTTGGCAGATCATTCATGACATCATTCCTACTTCGGTTAATCTTAGCAGCAAAGGAATTGTTTCCAAAAAGGGGTGTTCTTTTTTTCTTATGAAAGAAGAAACTACTTCTCATCTCTTCTAGAGATGCATCTTTGTAAGGAATTTATGGTCGATTTTTGTTGATTTTAATGTTAATTCCTTCTGTGGTGACATGGTAAATTGGAAGCCTATGGACTATCTTGACTAGATTGGGATGGATTTAGACCACCTAAAGCTACTGAGAAGGCTAATTATTCTTTGGAGCATTTGGACGTACAAGAATTAGATTGTACGCAATGTCGATGACTAACCCAATTTTCAACGCTTAGTGGACATGATAAAGATCAAACTCAGAGAAATTGAGCAGGACAAAACCCACAATCTGATTTCAGAGGAGGAAACGTCTCTTGTCTGTATCGATGGCTGGTCTCCACCGTCGCTTTTACGATGGATGATTAACATTGATGCAACATGGAGCGACTCATTGAATACAGAAGGAATTGGCTGGATTGTTCGTGACTGGAATGGGTAGCTCATTGTTGTTGGATGAAAATACCTTTACAGAAAATGACTCATCAAAGCCCTAGAAGGACTAGCAATGTTAGAAGGCATTAAAGCATTTAATCATTTTCTTATCGCAATTTCCGAAGTCAAAGTTATCGTAGAATCAAATTGTTTAGAAGTTGTCAATATCGTTAATGGCACAAGCTCTCGGATCTCACGAAAGTTCACCTTATTACCGAAGATATCAGAAGGGAGGTTATTCTCTTTCCATTGAGAGTTTCTGTCATGCTCCTAGAAGTGCAAATGTTGTAGCTCACAAATTAGCTAAGAGGGGCTGTATGAATAAAGTGTTAAATCTTTCTAAGTGTGCTTGCTTTAGTTTCAAAATATAAAAAAAAATAAAACAAAAAAAGAAAGAAGAAAAAAAAACTTAACTGTGATGAAAGTGATTCATTTTGGAAAAAAACTGCATTTTGAAAACGAAAATACTTTGCTCCTTAACGATGAGGACCAAATCTTATCCTCACCATCATTAAAAAAATTGACAACTCATTATTTTTTAAAAAGTTGCATTTCTCTCTCTTAGTTGTCAAACATTTAATATTAGTGAGCCAAATATTTTATTTTTGAAAATAAGTAAAAGAAAAGGAAAGAAAATTTGTGATTCGGATATTTCATTTTTAAAAAATAAAAAAATTACAATGTCATTAATTGACATGGATCATTGTGTGTGCCTCTAGACACTGTAAATCCCAAGGGAGTGCCGTAAGGGGGAATGAGGAACAACTGGATGTGTTGATCATTGATGTATGAATGTAGATGCTAGCTTTTTTTTATAAATGATTAAATATATATAAATAAATATTTAATAAAAAAGTAAGATTAGATTAGGTTTGGTTTTATATTCTATTTTCAATTTTTGAAATCGAAAGTGAATCGAAATATTCGGTTAGGTTATTTTACTTAACCAAACGGAACCATGAAACTGTGGAAACCAAAAATTTAGTTCGGTTTTGGTTCGATTTTTCGATTTTGTTTGTGCACCCTTAGTGACAAGAAATCCATAAAAACTCTGAGTCTATTGCAAAACCTACAGTACATAGCTAGAAACGTTGACGAATCTTTATAAACTTCAACACTAGAATTTCTAAGATCTAAAGAGAATGAAACAACTCAAGAGGGAAAATGTACATGCAATTCAAGAAAACCAACATTATCATACTGAAAATAGGTCCCTATTGGAGTCAACAAGACTCTTTCGGCAGACATTATGAGAGAAGGGGGTCTCATCAGGAACCTAACACTATCGCTCCTCTTATCATCCAAAAGTCTAAACCAAGAACGGAAGAGTCAATCGGTAATAATTCTATCTCTGATCTTAAAATTCATATAGCCTTGAGGAAAGGGAAATTCATGTGCCAAGTATCCCATGTTAAACCATGTGTCTCAGTCAAAACTATCAAAATCTTTTTCTGCTTTTACATCTAATGTCACAAATATTAAAATCTCTAATAGCATTCAGGAAGTTCTAAGTGTTCCAGGGTGGAGGAAAGTTGAATATGACAAGATGAGTGCCCTGGAGAATAATCAAACATGGAGGACTGAAGAGTTACCAAAGGGAAACCGTTGTTTGGTGCATATGGATTTCACTCCAAAATTTAGAGCAGATGGAACCTTGAAAGGTATAAAGCTCGTTAGGTAGCCAAAAATGATACACACAGACTTATGTGATTGATTACACATAGACGTTTTATCCTGTTTCTAAACTTAACAATGTAAGAATACTATTGTCTGTTGCAACAAACCTTGATTGGTTGTTCAATAGTTCATTGTAAAAGATGCATTCTTAAATGATCATCTTGAAGAAGTTTACATATTATCTCCACCAGGGTTCAAAGAGAAATTCAGACCAAGAGTATACAGAATGAAAAAAACATTGTATAGCCTCAAGCAGTCTCCAAGGTCTTGGTTCAAAAGATTCACCCAAGTTGTGAAACAACAAGGGTATTCTCAGGATCATGCAAACCACACATTGTTCAAGAAATGGAAAGATAGCAGTACTAATTGTCAATGTAGATGACATACTTATCACGAGCTAATCCTTTTCATCATGGTGATTAGGGTTGGGCTCGTAGTAGGAATGGCAAAAAAAAAAAAAAAAGAGAGAAAATATCTTTAATGGATCATTTTAAAAACTATATTTTACAAATAGCTTAAATTTTCAAATTTTTACATATTTAGATTCTCAGATTTTAAATTTTCATTAATTTCAAGATCATCCTCAATTATTACTATTTTATTTGATTAAATTTATTTTTTTATTTAAATGATTAGATTTGGTTTTTATTAATTTTTTTCCATACTTGGATTTTAAATCTCTCTCTTGACCCAACCTAAAAAAATTCTATATTTTTCTCATATCACAATCAATACCAAATCCTTCATTTTGTAATCAAAATTAAAAAAATTTATCTCTCACTTAATTTGTTTTTTTTTCTTTCCAACTTCTTTGTTTTTTACTGATAAACATATACTCTTCTAAATGGTTATATAATATATATTTTTTATATTATGTTATGTAATATATTCCAACTATCATTATATAATATATCTTTATCTCATAATTTACAGTATGATAACATATACTACTTCAAAAGGTTATATAATATATAGCTTTTAGTGGTATATACTCAAATATTTAAGGTTATATAATATATAACTTCTTGTGGTATATACTCAAATATTAGGTTATATAATATATAACTTGAAGTATTTGTGCCATATATCCAAACTCTAATTAACTCCCTAACGTGATTTTTATGAGTTGAAAAAAAAAATCAATGAAAAACTATAGTTACCAACAAAATAGCTAAAGAAACATATACAACAAATAAAAAAACTAACGAACAAATGCTAATTAAGATTAATGAGTTGTATAGAAAAATTCCAAAAAATTGCAATCATTCGTTTGTTTGACGCTATAGTATACAACACAACCATTTGAGGGCTTTTGAGAAAATAGAACTAAAACAAAAAACAAACTCAAAATCTCACACTCATTTCTCCTATACAACACATCACCATCGTGGATCTCTGCAAACAAATAATAGATACATAAACCATACATATGAATTCAAGCTAACACCGGCAACCTAAATAAAAAAAAAGTATCTAATAGGTTTAAAAATGGTCTAATAGGTTAAGGATTTGTTAAACATAAAAATGGTCTAATAGGTTAAGGATTTGTTAAACATAAAATTGAAGTAAAAGTTACGTGACTCATTTGGTGACTCATTTGATATTTTTTAAAGTTTAGGAACCTATTAAATAGAATTGTCAATGCTTATGAACTAACTTACTATGAACTTGAAATAAAAAATCAAAATTTCTCTTTTTTATAAGAATTGTATAAGTTTTTACCAATAAATTATTTAACATAGTTTATTGAAATTAAAAATATTTTTTATTCATTTTCACTTGTATGTAACACTAAAAAAAAATATCAATTTTTAAAGAACTTAAGTTTATAAGTATAATATCACGGTAGTTTTTTCCCATAATTAAATAATGGTTGTTTAAGAAAAAACAGTAAAAATTAAACAAAAAGAATACTAAGTTTATAACATATATTATCTTATGTATAATATTACTACAAATTGCTCTCATAATTAAATAATAGTTATTTATAAAAATAATTATAAAAATTAAAGAAAAAGAATACAATATAAAAATAATCGTTATTTATAAAATAATTATAAGAATTAAAGAAAAAGAATACAATATTAAAAAACAAAAAAAAGTTGTACAAAGTTTAAGGTAGGGAGACTCGAACCCTGGACGTTATTTATAAAAATGAAAGAAAAATAATACATACAAAAATAATCGTTATTTATAAAATAATTATAAGAATTAAAGAAAAAAATACAATACTAAAAAATAAAAAAAATTACACAAACTTAAGGGTAGAGAGGCTCGAAAACTGAACACGAGGGCAAGCTTCAGCAATGAAGACCATTTGAGTAGTAGATATTTTTTAATAAAAAAATAGACACAACACATGTATTAAACAAATACTTTTTGAAATTTAGGTGGGCCCAACGTGCATCCCCTACTATGTACTCTACTATACCATTTGAGAATTCAAATTACAAAATTAGCAACTTTTAATCATTTACAACATTGTCTAAGATTGGCCATGGAATCTATAAGAAAATTATATATTTGTCCTTTGTAATATATATATATATATTCTATAAACATAAAAACACAAGAAAATTGGAATAAAGTTAGTATTTGGGCAGTTTAACTAAAATAATTTTGAATCCTGAAAATCGTCGTCCCATCTTTCTAATTGAATTGGAAAGCTAGAATCTCTCAAATACCTATGACAGTGACATAAAAGACCACTAGAGCATAAGTTGTTTTCCAGAAGAGTGCTGGGTTTTTTCCGACAGAGTTCGTGTTATCTTCCAACACAATCCTTGATGTTTTTCGACACAATTCTTTGTGTTTGCTGGCAAATTTCTTGACCTTTTCAAGCAGAAGGTCGCTGGCTGCCCAACGGTCACCAACACTGACCAAGAAATCTACTATCGTTGTTATCGTAGACTCTTAGATATCTACTGCTCCAAAACCCACCCCTCGCATCTCTCAAGCTCCGATACATATACATGTATGTATCGAATTACTGTTCCTATATATATTTGCCGAAATATTTTTTACATTTCCAAAAATGTTTTGATATTATTACAGAGGTGATTTGACAATGTCATGGGTTTACAATATTAGTTTTCATAGATATATAACGTATTTCATTAATGGATTCTGCATCTCTCTGTTTCTTCTTTATTTTTCAACTATTCATTTATTTATTAGCTATTGGTCCTTAACATTTGAATTTGTATTATTTGAATTCCCTACATTAGCTTGCAGCTTTTAATTTTTTTCCTATACATGCTACCTTAATGTTGGTCCTTAACAAGAATGTCAGAGAGTTGATAGTTAGTCATGTAAATGTTATTCCATTTGCTAGATGTTAGCTTTGATAATATATAAAAAAAAAAATATACATTACTCAGTTGGCTCACCTGAGAGCACGGTAGGCTATATATTACAAGTTGCTGCGTTTGATTATATAATATATTTACTTTGGCTGTATTTTTTGTTGGATGGTTGAGGAAATATAATTATTTATGGTTAATTTCATTGCTTGCGGTTATTTGTAGTGATGTATATATGGGTATATATTAAGTTACCAAGTTATAAAAAGGTAGGGTTGTGGCATAAACTTGGTATATATTAAACAAACTATTAATGGTATTTTTGATATATAGGTATATATTTGTGTTGGGTTTTTCGTGGGTAGGATACTAACCTCTTGTAGCGTCGCAACAGAATCCACAAAAACCAAATCACTGTCGGAGATCAATCACAAACGGAAAATTCTCACGATTCACCGCCTGAATTCTTCAAATGATGAAGAAGTTTGAAACAATCCAACTCTCGATTCTCTCTCAGTGTTTCTTTTTCAGGAAACTGTTTGTCTGTTTTTCCAGGAAGAACCTCTCGTTTAACACACACATACACACACATTCTCACGATCTCTTTCAATCTTAACTCCAAGTATATAAGCTGCCTCACCCATATCTTTCATTTGAAAGTTTGAGGATAATCATTTCTTAATGGCTAACACATACTCCTTAACCTTTTTAGCCAAGAATATGTCATCCACATATAGTGAAAGAATCATAAACTTATCTTTGTTTGTTTTGACATACACACAGTGGTCCTCATCGATCATATGAAAATCATATGAGATGATTACTTGGTGAAATCTGATGTACCACTGTCTCGAAGATTGTTTAAGGCCATAAATTGACCTTATTAATTTACATACTTTATCTTATTGTCCTTCGGTAACAAAATCGATGGGTTGCTGCATGTAAATTTCTTCTTCTAATTCACCATTTAGAAATGTTGTTTTTACATCCATTTGATGTAATTATAATTCTAAACCGACTACTACGACTAGAATTAGTCTGATAGAGGTAAACCTCACACCAGGCGAGAAAGTTTCATCATAGTCTATTCCTTCCTGTTGTGTGAATCATTTTGCTACAAGTCTGGCTTTATATCTATCAATAGAGCCGTACGCCTTGCGCTTAATCATAAGAATCCATTTGTTATCAATTGTTTTGCGTTTTTTTGGGAGATCGACTAACTCCCAAACATTATTAACTTTCATTGACTCCATTTCTTCGTCCATTGCTTTCATTCATTTCTCTCTATTGGGACATCGAAGAGCTTTCTGAACATTTCTCAGCTCTTCATCATCATCAAGTGTAATCATATAAATTTGGTCGTCAAAACGATGTTTTGGTATTCTACCACGATTAATACGTCTTATTTGTGGTTATGTTGATTGTTCACGTGTTGATTCCGTTGAATCACGTGACAACTGATCAATTGAGTCATGAGTAGTTTGTGGTTCGTCCAAATCACACGTAGTATTTAGATATCTCCCACTTGGATGAGATACTGTTGGTATAGAACTGAGATTATACCACAATGGATTTGATGAAAGCAAATCATTCTGATTATAATTTTCAAATAGGGATATCTCATCACTGATCTCACCTCTCCTTGGAAAATCATTATCAAAGAAAGTAGCATCTCGTGATTCAAATTCAGTTATACTCCCACTTTGTTGTTCACCAATGAACACATACCCTTTCGAGTGTTCCGAGTATCTTATAAGTATACTCTTTTTACTTCTTGGACCTAATTTTCCATGTGGATGTGATGACTCATGTACATAAGCAGCACAAACCCATGACCTTATACCACTAAGGTCGGGTTTTCTACCAGTCCATAACTCATAGGGTGTGGAAGCAACAGATTTGGAAGACACATGATTAAGGATATAAGCAGCAGTCAATAGAGCATCACCCCAAAAAGTGATTGGCAATTTCGCTTGTGCCATCATTGACTAACCATTTCGAGAAGAGTTCTATTTCTTCTTTCAACTACTTCATTCTGTTGTTGTGTTTGAGGAGTAGTTAGCTGCCTTACTATACCCTTTTCGTCACAAAGCTATCTAAACTTATTAGACAGATATTCACGCCCTCGGTCAGTTCTTAAGGCCTTAAACTTTTTATCTAATTGATTCTCCACCAAGTTTACAAATTTTCTAAAACATTTTAATGCTTCAGACTTGTATGAAATCAAATAAACATGACCATAACGTGTGAAATCATCTATAAAAGTGATAAAATATTCACTTCCATGTCTAGCCTTTATACTCATAGGTCCACAAATATCATAATGAATTAATTACAATGGAGTTTCAACCCTAGTTCCCTTACCAAATGGTTTTCTTGCCATTTTCCCGCTAGATAGCTTTCACATAAAGGTAATTCTATTTTGTCGAATTGACCTAATAAACCTTCCTTAGCCAATCTAGCCATTCTATGTTGACCTATATGACCTAATTTAGCATTCCACATAGTCATGTCAACATTGGCATCAACAGATGATGTTATAAGGGAAAAACTTTCAGCATTGTAAGATATCATTTCAGCAACATCCAATACAATAAAACCATTAAAAATAAAACCATAACCATAATGTATGTTGTTCAAAGATAGAGTTAACGAGTTGCCAGTCATAGTAAAATTGTAACCAAGTTTGAGAAGACAGTAATAGAAAGCAAATTTCGCCGAATATCAGGTGCATACAACACATCATGCAGAAGTAGAGTGCGTCCGTTCCGCATGTTCAACTTGTAGGAACCAATCCTCTTTACAAGCACTCAGGCATTGTTTCCTACATACAACCACCTAGCTCATAATGTAATTCGACAAAATTCCACACCCCATGATCTTTAGCTACGTGGTCGGTTGCTCCTGAGTCTACAGTCCACAAAGGATGAGAGTCAGTAAAAAAGACAGAGTTAGAAACACAACTTTCAGAAATGAAAGAACAAATCTTAAATGTCTTGAAAGTTTGTACCTTCTTGGATTTAGTACACTCACGAGCATAGTGACCCTTTTGGTGACAATTGTAGCACTTGATATTTGCTTTCTTGTTTTTAGGACGAACCATGGGATGTTTCCCCTTACCTTTGTTATTCTGACTTTGCTTGGGTTTCTTATTCTTGTGATCTTCTTTTCCTTTAAAACCTCCATGATGTTTACACTTGTGCCCTTTGTTCCCATGTGAACTAGGGCCAACCACATAGGCTTCAGCATTGTTAGGCCTTGTTGCCTCTATACGATCTTCTTTTAGTTTAAGATGACGTGAAACATTAGCAAGAGTTAAAAGTCCCTCATTATGGGTAAGATGCACCTTCACGTGTTCCCAATTTTGGGAAAGAGATTGAATAACAGATTGAACTTGTTGTTCATCAGTTAGGACATGACCAGCTTCTTTCAGCACACTAATCATATTACACATCTCCCTCATGTGTTGTCTAATATTATGATTAGAGCGTTTTTAATAAGTATCAAATTTAATAGTAAGTTGCCAAACTTTGGTGACAGAGGTCCCACCAAATTTCAACTTTAACGCTTCCCACATGTCCTGAGCAAGGTCAGAAGAGTGAAACTCACGCATTACATCGTTGTCCATGCTGCTCGCAAAGTTATGCCAGCAAGTGAGTTTTTCTTTTTCCAAGTGTCATAAGCCTCTTTGTCCCTCCTATGTTTTGCACTATTGCCCTCCTCGGGCTCAGTTAACACGTTACTTAACACTTTTAGAGCATATTGCTTTTGTAGTACATACTGGATTTTCATGGCCCAAATCTCATAATTATCCCCATTAAATTTCTCAGTTTTATTCAATTCAGCAATTATATTTTTTGAAGCAGATGCCATATTTTCAAAGTCTACAAGCCATATTAGCACATATGTCAATTCAAATGCATAACACACTACCCCTTAATATTTTACAAATTTCAAATAAATTTTATCATAATTATTTTGTTCAACATCGAGTTGAAATTTCACTAAGTTTCTGAATCATCATCAGTGTTTAAACCAAATAATTATAGACAAACTAATCACATTGTAAAATAAACAAATACTTTACCAAAAAAAAGTATACGAGAATAATGAGGCACAATCATCATTCAAATGCCCATATTAAAACCCCGAAAACGGGCACAATTTTTTATTTAGTATATATATTAGCAACAATACATACATAAACATGTACATGAAAACATTTACAATTGCATCCGACGAACAGGAAATGAATTTTTAAAAATTTCATAAAGAACTGTTGGAATTTTGTGGTTGCAAACAACCACTCCACATTTGTTTCGGTTGAGACGGATCCTTTCTCCATAGACTGAGGCCTTCTGCCTTTCCAAAGCAGCTCGTATATTGAGCTCATAGATTAAAGCTTTGGTCACTATTTCGTAAAGGTCACCTCTACTGTGTCGACTCCAGACATTATCTAAGAAGATCTTAAGGCAGTCGAGAGGTAAGAGTGATCTTAAGACACTCAATCTTTGATCATCTAGCAGTAAACCTCCTTCCCAAATAATCATTTGAAGCTAATTATTAACTTGGATTATATACTGGACTAAGTATATTAAATCCAATTCGTGACCTGGTTGAAAATTTATAATGGATAAGTCTTCTCTCATCTTATTCACTACAGCCCTCCTAACTTTTGTTTTAGGGACCTTTGCTGTCTTTATCATCCTTGCCATATTTTCTGTAACAAATATAGAAAAATAAATCAAGAAGGTGATTATGACACACAAAAATAGGACAAAATCACCGAGGAAACAAAATAAAAACAGATTGTTTTAAAGCAATAAAAAAACGTGTAACAATTAAGTGATTTGCAAAGTTGGTAGGAGGTATATTTTCTAAGTACGAGGTTAAGGGATCAATCCCCATAAAAAAACAAATCCTTTTATAATTTTATCCTAAATAAAATCATGCTTTGACAAAAATCGGTATGAAACTAAGCATGCTATTCCAGGGAAGTCCAAGTTGTATGAAAAAACCCGAGCTCATATACCAATGTTGGGTTTTTCGTGGGTAGGATACTAACCTCTTGTAGTGTCGCAGCGGAATCCATGAAAACCAAGTCACGATCTTGTGGAAAAATCTTACGATTCACCGCCTAAAGGGGGAGTAGTTACTTTCAAATTCAAATTCTAATTTGAATTTGGATTTAACAAATCCTACAATTTGAGTTTGCAAAAGGACACGGTAACATGGTGAAGATGAAAGGACTTATTAAAATGAAACAGAAAATGAGTAATAGAATTCTAAAACAAGCTTTTTCTAAGTGTAGCAACGTTTGTTAACATAAGCTTATGTGAGTTATGTATAAGTGAACCAATATTAATCTTTATTTTCATAGAATTTTATGTCTTCTGGGATTATGAAGAAATTTGGAATGGTTCTTTCTACAAGACAATGGCAATGATAAAGTCTTTTACACTAGGCTTTTTGGAAATATGTCACGATATGACCGTGAACCTATGGTTGAATTACCAGAGGACGACGAAACGATTGGAACTTGTTTTACACTAACAAATCACATATCTAATAAAAATGAGAGATTTAGGATCCGAATGATGTTCCTTGTATTGGGAAAATAACTTAAGGAAAATAAATTCAAAATGATGGAGAGAAATCAAGAAGAAAAAGGAAAACAAATAGTGAAGATGGGGAATCAATTGAAGAATATGAGGTATAAATCTCCAGTAATATAGATACGTCTTTAATTGTTAGTATATTTAAAATATATCATGATGCAGGAGGATGATATTCCAATTATTGAAAGATTAAAAAAAATGTAGTTGACAACAAATAAATCAATAAAAGGATAAAACAAGAGAAAAGATATTACAAGAGCTATGCATAAAGAAAATGTGATTACTGATTATTTGTACAAGTCTGTCTAAGTCGGTTTTTTAAACTATGATTATTTATGGTTAATTTTTTTGCAATTCAGATGGTTGACAAATTTGGAGGTCGAAATGGTAGAAAACAAGGAAAATATGCAAGAGGGGAATTTTTTAAAGTGAACCAGCAGATATTTTATGAGGTATGTATTATATATATACTTTAGAACTAGTTAAATATATTGTAGGTATATAATGATGTTAATTATTAACAAATTGAGGATCCACCATTGTTACTTCCGAGGGATAAATGGTCCAATAGCCAAAAACTACAAATACATGGTAAATTAGAAGTATTGCATGCTATTAAGGAGAAATTATCTGACGAACTTATAAGAATGTTTTGGTCTACATGTTTTGCACAATTCTTAGATGTAAAGATCAAAAAATATATTATTCAATTAGTTAGTCATTTGATTAGAGCCAATGTAGTATGACGCCTACAGATGACATTAATTTTAAATTTGAAGGAAAGGTAGTACACTTTGGAATTAGAGAATTTGAGTCTATTTTTAGACTTAGTTATGGTGAACTTCCTTCAGTAGACTTCAGAAAACGAAGTGGCAGATTCTTGGAGAAATATTTTGAAAACTCAAAAACTCTCGTTAAAAGGGAAATAATACAATGTACCTTTAATGGAATAGACCGAGTTGCAAAGAAGGATAGAGTTAAGATGGCTAAACTCTTTATATTGTGTCAATTCATACTAGAGAAACAAAAAGGAATAATACTTAAAATATAACACATAAAACTCCTTGATGATGAACAGTTTGAGAAATATCCATGGGGACGTGTTTCTTTTTACATAACCTAGGGTCAATTAAAAAAGCTATAAACAATCTTGATGCCTCAGTTGTCGGGTTAAATGAAATGTCTTTCGTATTGTTGATTTGAGCATACGAGTGCATAACATTGTTATATTTTGAGAAAACCCTGTATGCAAAACATATATCTTTTAGGATACATCTGATGGTTAATTGGGAGGTCTACATACACCTAGAATGGAGGGAGATGGCTATGAAGGTTTCTGAAAAATGAAGATGTAGGTATTTGAGTTATTATTTATTTACTGTAATTACGAAGTGTTCTTGATGTGTATTAATTAATATTTATTTGTTTAATTGACGTAGTTTCAAATCAAAAGTATGTTTGAAAGGGTTGAGGTTATGAAAAATAAGGCAAGACAACCGGTGGTTGATAAGGGTGGTACTTCGAGGATTAAGTTATCCAATGAATAATCCCCGTAAAATAATACAATTCTTATTTTATTTCTAGAATTTCAAGAAATTTTATTACAAAGTTTTGAATAAATGAATAACAAGATAGATATACTATTCTAGGAGGTAGATAGTATAAAGAAGTTGGTATGTGAGAAGAGTAATGTCACTGTAAGAGATGGAAGAAGAGACAATGAAGGTAACAGACAGGATAGTGGGAATGGACAATATTAGTGGCAATATTGGAGGACGAACGGTTGATGGAGATGCATGATTGCGTAATAATGTGAGTATCTAAAATTATCTATTATATTATGTAGAAAATCATGTCCATAGGTTTGTTTTATTCATTTATATTATGGATATTAATTTATATAATACGAACTTTAGATACATATTTCATGAAATACAAAAAGTCAGAGCAATAAACTTTTGATTATGTTTTTTTGTAGTCATTGTGTA
The DNA here is from genome assembly GCF_013281855.1 of Momordica charantia. Classification (NCBI taxonomy): domain Eukaryota; kingdom Viridiplantae; phylum Streptophyta; class Magnoliopsida; order Cucurbitales; family Cucurbitaceae; genus Momordica; species Momordica charantia. The sequence continues at coordinate 9,962,851 of NW_028275162.1, forward strand.
TACATAAGAACTGATTGTCTTATATATTTTGATCCGTAGCTACAAGCCAAATACTTCAAGGTATATATTTCATAAACCCTCAAAGCTTTTGATTATGATGTTACAGTCTTAGGGTATATAAGGTATTTTATTGGATTATTATACCATGCCTGAAAAATATGTTATTGATCTGGTCGAGTATTGATAATTGAATACTATCATTCATAAGAATATTTTAAGTATAAGATGTCATTTATGATAAATAATCAATGAGTTAGCACTTATTTACTATTTTTATATAACAACAAAATAGAATATATAAATTGTAGTTATATATTTAAATCAACTATAGGATAGATGAATGCTATATATTGAAATTTAAAGAATTATATTTAATAAAAATGATTATTAACCTTGCCTAAAAAAATGATTACTAATCCTGGGTATATATCCTATTAACATTAATAATAATAAATAAAGTATATTACGATGTAATAAATTTGATCGACGATCAATAAAACATAAAGTAAAAACTATAACGCTTTTAAATTGAAAATAAAATATTATATTAATGGAATCTAATGGAAATAACAAAAGAAGTACAATAATGTTTTAATTGCATATAAGAAAAAACAAGGACGAAAATTATAAAAATCAATGTCTTTCTATTGTGTAAGTGAAAATTTTCATGACTTCCTATAATGACCTTATCTTCTACGATGACTGTATTTAACAATCTTTTTAAATTCTATTACTAAAGAAATTCTCAACTTCTTTGGTTTACCAATAGACATTTCACATTTAACAGAAGAATAATTATGCTTTACACATCTTTTGGAATATTCTATCTTAACTGATGGTCTAATGATTGGATACATCCACTATAAGTGGAACATAAATACTTGTTGGAATAATATAAGTGACAAGTACAACTTTGATTTGGATGTATTATCTCAAATTATTTACTGTGATCAATTACCTGGTAAATATCGTTATGTCAAAAACCTATAAGAAAAAGGAAAATGATTAAACTAAGTGTGATACTTGTAGGAAAATAAAAGACAAAATTGGAACCAGGAGGTAAAAACGTTGTGCCGTGGGCGGAATCACTGCCTTGAAAGCAAAAACGGCACGACCTCGGTGTTAAATCGCTTACTGCCGGTATGCTCCCCAAGGTTAACACAACCTCCAATTCAGACATGCACTCATCGGAATGGGAGTGAAAATCAATCTCGTGCTCAGTTAAGATAGTTGAAAAGGTGGAAAAAGAGAAGGAATAGAGTGGAGATTGCGATGAATGGGATGATATGAAATGACAGGAGAGTGAGCCTTTTATAGGGATGGGGTTGCCCAAAATAGAATTGAATTTTTAAAAATAAAAATTCAAAAATTGATTTTGGCCACCCATGTGTCCTTTGACTAGCCCTTTAATCTCTAAACTTGACACGTTTGCTCGACTTTCTCTCATTCAATGTTCATATGTCTACATATCCAACAATTCCTTTGAGTTTGCCACGTGTCTTTGACTTTGTAGAAGAAATTTGTCCCAAAAGGAAAGTCAGACCCGAGCCTGAGTCGGACGGCGGCGGCGGCGCGCGTGTGGACCTTGATCTTGGCTTGCCTCACACCAAGTTTATAAGCCCAATACAGAGTCAATGTTTATAAACCAACTTCCCAAAGGTTATTCTTCCGATGTGGGACAACAACAGGTTTTAATATTTGTCATTCCCAACAATCTCCCACGAATGACAACATAGTAAAAGAAATGAGTAATAAGAAGGATGGAATAACTGAGCAAAGATAAATAACTTAAGCATTAATATCTTTCGATTTGAATTAATGCATAGTGAAGTATGGTAACAACCTAAGTAATGAAAGTGAGTTACCTCTTGAACTTTCAGTATTTATAGTTGAAACCCCCACAACACATGTGAATCCTCAATTTTGATTCCGCGATAGTTGTCAAATGCTGGCCATGCACATACACCTTGGGTCATCGTGAAAGCTCTAGAAAGAGGCTCTTCAACTCTACTCTTTCATAGAAGGCGGTCTTACCTTCACAGTCACGTTTCTCTCAGTCTATCATAAATAAACCACTCAAAACTGAACTATGAAGACTTTGAATATTATCCATTGGACCACCCAAAAAGGGCTATGGATTCATAGTGTTTCACCATATCCATCAAGTCCATTCATTGACCACCCAAAGAAGGGTTATGGATTCACATATGCTTCACTACATTCATCAAATTCATTCATGGACCACCGAAAAGAAGGGCTATGGATTCATGTTAGTGTGAAAACATCATGGCTTGAGTCTCATACATCCTGAGGATTCTAGAATTACTCTCTTTATTTGGCCTTTAGTGAGAGGATCTGCTAAGTTCCTCTTGGACCTCACATACTCCACGGATATAATTTCATCTTTCAGCAATTGTTTCACAGCTCCATGTCTTAGACGTATTGACGTCTTTTGCCATTGTACACATTGTTTTTTGCAATCCCTATGGCAGCTTGTGAGTCACAATGTATGGATACAGGTACAGTCTTCCCCCACAGTGGCACATCTCCAAGAAGACTTCTCAGCCATTCAACCTCTTGACCTGTCAGTTCAAGTGCTATGAACTCAGATTCCATGGTAGAGCGAGCAATATAGGTCTGTTTTGCTGATTTCTATGAGATAGCTCCACCGCCAAAAGTAAACACATACCCGCTGGTGAAACTCACTTCATCATTATCTGTAGCCCAGTTTGCATCACAATATCCTTCTAGCACAGTAGGAAACTAGTTAAAATGCATACAATAATTCATTGTACCCCTAAGATACCTTAGCAATCGATGTAGAGCAGTCCAATGATCTTTACCTGGGTTATAAGTGTATCTACTTAGTCAACTCACTGCATATGCAATATCAGATCTAGTATAATTCATTAAAAACATAACACTACCTATAATCTTTGCATATTCGGATTGAGATACATTATCGCCCTGATTCTTTTTAAGAATCATGCTGGCATCATAAGGTGTTCTTAAAGATAAACTATCAATGATCAAATTTTTTCAGCATTCTCTCAATGTAGTGTGATTGACATAAGGAATATCCATGATCATTTTTCCTTATTTTTACACCAAGTATTACATCAGTCCCTTCTAAATCTTTCATTTCAAAATGTGATAAAATGAGTAACTTGGTCTCATTAATGATATCTAAGTTTGAACAAAAAATAAGCATGTACTCAACATACAAGCATATTATCACACAATCAGCTCCAAACAATTTTCAGTAAACACATGTATCAAAGCAATTTACTTTATAACCATTGTTTACCAAAGTGCCATTAAATTTTTCATACTATTGTTTAGGAGCTTGTTTTAGGCCATAGATAGGCTTTTTAAGCTTGCAAACTTTATTTTCTTGACCAGTAGCTAGAAAATCTTCAGGTTGTGTCATGTAGATCTCCTCTTCTAAATCACCATTGAGGAAAGCTGTTTTTACATCCATTTGATGTATTACTAAGCCTTGAATAGCAGTCAAAGCTATCAAATATCTAATCATAGCAATCTTGGTTACAAGAGAGTACATATCGAAGTAATCAATGCCATACTTTTGTTTGTAACCTACAACTACTAGTTTAGCTGTGTATTTTTCTGTCGTACCATCTGGTCTCATTTTTCTTTTAAAGATCCATTTACACTTAATAGATTTGTTTCCTACAGGTAAATCTACCAATTCCCAAGTTTGATTCATAACTATGAAGTCTAGCTCACTTTTAATAGCTTCTTTTCATAGGCTAGAATCTAAGGCATTTATAACTTCTAGGTAGGTTTTAAGACCTTCGTCTATCAAATACATGCAAGTGAACTGATCATCTATCTTGTCAAAGCTTTCTACCAGATAGGAAGTTAGGAAGTCAGGTCCAAAACTTTTACTAACATTTTGCCTTTTACTTCTCTTAGGTTCAGAATCTATTGTATCATTAGATCTAGGTTCAGAGTCTAGCATATCAACAGAAGTGGAGGGCAACGATATGCATGTAGTTTTTGACGTACCACCAGATTCACCATCAGTTCTAATCATAGGGAAGATATTTTCAAAAAATACAGCATCTCTATATTCACATATTGATTTGTCATTCAAGCTCATGAACCTATATGCAAAACTATTTTGAGCATAACCAATGAAAACACAATCAAAAGTTTTAGATCCAACCGAAGGTTTTTTGAATGCTGGATATGCCACCTTTGCTAAGCACCCTCATACCTTCAAGTAGCTCAGGTTTGGCGAATACCCTTTCCAGAGTTCGTATGGTGTCTTATCTAGCCTTTTGTAAGGGACCCTATTAAGAATAAAACATGAAGAAAGTGCATCTTTCCCCCACATATCATCAGATAAACCAGAACTTAATAGCATGGCATTTATCATTTCTTTTAAAGTTCTATTTTTCCGTTCAGCTGTTCCATTCTGTTGAGGTGAATATGGAGCAGTAAATTCATGTATAATTCCATTTGATTCACACAAATCTCTAAGCGAATTATCACTATATTCACCACCCCTATATGATCTTATCAATTTTATTTTCCTGTCTAATTGGTTTTCTACTTTAGCTTTGAATTTCAAAAACATACTAGTAGCTTCATCTTTAGATTTTAGGAGATAGATTTTTGTATATCGAGAAAAATCATCAACAAAAGAAATATAGTATTTTTTTTCCACCTCTCCTAGTTGTGTTTTTGAAATCAACTAAATCAGAATGAATTAGTTCTATGAGTTCAGTACACCTTGTAGTGACATGTTTAAAAGGTTTTTTAGCAAACTTTGCTTCTACACAAACATGACACTTTGTAGTTTTAGGCAAATCGGAAGCATTAATTAAATTTAGAGTCCTAAGCCTTTTAATTGATACAATATTCACATGCCATAATCTACCATGTCACACATCAAGAGACTCAACGATGTAAGCAGAACTAGAATTAATTTCATTTGAAGAAGTAGTGTTGAGAACAAACAAACCATCTGCTAAACAGTCATTACCAACAAAGTCACCATTTTTTGTGATAATAACCTTGTCAGCCTCAAACACAATCCTAAGTCCGGCTCGGTTCAGTAGACCTCTTGACACCAGATTTCTACGTAGGGAAGGAACATACAACACATTACTTAAAGATAAAGTTTTGCCACTATAAGTTTCAAGAGAACCTTCCCTTTTCCAACTACTCCAGCAGTGACAGAGTTTCCCATGAAAACACATTCACCATCGGCAGAGTCCTGAAAGTCATGGAAGAGGTCACGATTCGAGCAGAAATGTCTGGATGCTCCTATGTCAAGAATCCAGTCAGATTTGTTCTCTACTAAATTTGCTTCCACAACCACAGCAGCAATGATGTCATCCGTCTCTGTTAGGTTGGCTTGTGGAGTAGCCCTTTGATCTTTCCTATCTTTCCTCTGAGTGCACTGATATGATTTGTTCTCGAGTTTTCCACAAACATATCAGACCAGTTTGGATTTCTCGATTCTTCCTCCAATATTTTTAGGTTGGAAACCTTTGTTCTTTTGAGCTCTATCCCTTGCAATTTTCTTACCTTTATTCTTGAACCTGTCTTTGAAAGCACTAGAAGATTCATCTAAATTAGAATTAACTGAATTTAGGGATTGAGAAGAGAGCTTATCCTTTATCCTATTGGCTTCCCCCGTGCGCACGTGACTGATCAGCTCTTGCAGAGTCAGTCTTTCTTCTTATGTTTCAAATGGTTGCGATAATCACTCCACGAAGAAGGGAATTTCTCGAGCAACACATTGGCCTGAAGAATCTCGCACATCTTCATCCCTTCAGATAACACACTTGCCACCAAGTTCTCGTACTCATGAACCTGGTCTATCACTAGTTGTCGTCCAACATTTAAAATTGAAGTCATTTACCGACGACGTACTTCTTTCTGCCTGCATCGTCCCCACCATATCTAGACTCTAACGTGTCCCAAATGACCTTTGCAAATTTTTGGACTACAAAGAGATCAAAGAGAGTCGTTCATATGGTTGAGAAGATGCCCACGGACCGTTTTGTTGTCTTTCTCGAATTTGTCAGCTTCGACGACAGTAGACGTCCCGGGAACAGCGCAAAAGCTGAAACGGTGGCAGCAGCAACGGCAGGCGGATCAGTGACGGTTGTAGTGACAGTAGCGGCAGTTGTAGCAACAGCAGTGGTAGTAGTGGCAGCGGTAGTACCGGCGGCGAGCTGAGCAGCAGTGAGAATGTAGTCGATCTCTAACTGCTCAAAGAAAATCAATAACTTCTGTGACCATTGGCGGTAGTTGGATCCGTCAAGTGGTTCCAATTTTGACAAGTTCGGCAGGACATTCCCAGATTGGATAGCAGCCATTAGTAGTTTTTGATTTCAACGGTAGGAAAATAAAGGACAAAATCTGAACCGGGAGGTAAAAACGTTGTGTCGTGGGTAGAACCACAACCTTGAAAGAAAAAACGGCACGATCTCGGTGCTAAATCGTTTTACTACCGGTATGCTCCCGAAAGTTAACACAACCTCCAATTCAGACGTGCAATCGTCAGAATGGGAGTGGAATCAATCTCGTGCTCAGTTAAGATAGTTGAAAGAGGTGGAAAAAGAGAAGGAATAGAGTGGAGATTGAAAAGAATGAGATGATATGAAATGGTAGGAGAATGAGTCTTTTATAGTAACGGGGTGGCCCAAAATAGAATTATTGGCTATGTTGCCCTAAACTCGTAGTTTGTATTTACGTAGAAACAAATGTATATTCAATAAAGTTTTATTCAATAAATTTGTTGTTGAATTCATAGCATTGCATTGTTCAAAGTCCAATAAACTAAACATTTAAGGTTATTTTCATGTAACCGGAACAGTATATATACTGGGTATATATTTGATATATTAGGTATATATTTGATATACCCTTGATATACGAGTGGATAACGTCCCGTGAATAACCTAAAGGGTCTATAGTATATGGATAAAGCTGGGTACCTTATCCTGACAACACTATGGATACGACCCAGTTTGTAAATATTACAGACGACTCGATCCAGGTCGTTCGTGTGGAGACATGCGAGTGGGGTATCCTATACAATGAGTTTGTATAAGACCGGACTGCGAAATAGACAATCTTTAGATGTAACGCCGTTGATTAACAGATTGCTATTTCATAGGATGACCAAACAACTCATTCTCAATCCTGAGTGAGTTACGGACTCCTGCCCGTGAGGGCTCGTCCTTTGATCTGTATGGGTGAGAATAGCTCGAGTTGCCGACTCAATATTCCTACCATTTTGGGGACGAGACCGAGTGAGGAGCTGGGAACATAAATTCACAAGATGGAATTCACTCCGCCCCGACTTTAGGGGAGTAAATGAGTGTTCTCTTAAATGCTGACTTCGGGACTTGAACAAGGGGCCCCACCCTCTCATTGGCCCAAGAGGGACTTCCGGTTATTGGTCGAACCATAATCAGGTTGTTCATTAGAGGAGCAGTGGTATTTAAGGAGTAAGATGTAACTCAGGAGTAAAACGGTAATTTGACCTAACTTGAGTTACGAGCACTCGTGAAGGATTGACTTGTCATTAATGGTCATATATCCATGGACACGAAAACATTTTACAGTGAGAAAAGTGCAACTGCGAGTCTTTAATGGAGTGACCCGTAGTTAACGAATGTTGATTAACTCGGTCAATGAGTTTGACCGATTAATCTCGTATCGTTGGAGCTTCTGATCTGTAGGTTCATTAGGTCCCCTTGTTAGCTCATAACGGGTAAAACGAAGATCAAGATTTTGGAAGAATTTGAACTGTTCAAATTGCTCAAGGGAATATATGTATATTAATACATTATTATATATAGTTAATTTTAAATTTAAACTATATATTATAAGAGAAATTATTTGAATGAGATTCAAATAAAACTAATATAAATAAGATTCATATTAAAATATAGGTTAAAAATAATGTGCATAAGATTACATTACAACTATAGGTTATACGAGAGAGATGCATTTGAATAAGATTCAAATATATGGGTTTAATTAAATATGTGATATTTAATTAAATTTTATATAATTATTTGTTAATTATTTATTTAATTAATATTAGATTTAATTAATTAATTATTAATTAGATTAATAATTAATAATTAAATTAAATTTATTGATAATTAATAATTAATTATTTATTATTAATTAAAAACTCCCCAGGGGAGTGAGAAGTTGTGAGATGGGGAGTTACCCCACGTCACATTTGGTTCTTCTTCCCCTATAAGAAAAAACTCTCTCTCGATCAAGCTCTCGCTCTGAATTCTCCCTCACATTCCAAATCGGTGCTCCCACAAGCACGATCCCGAGACCCAAGAGGATAGCACGGAAGATCGTTTGGTGATGTTCGGGTGGAAATTGTTGAAGAAAAGTTCTTCAAATGTAAGTTTCCTCTGTATTTTCTTTTCACACCTTTGTTTTTGTTTCCCAAAAAAATCATGAACGATGATCCGCTTCCGCTTCGGGATTCACATCCTATCAAGAATTGAATTTTTAAAAAATAAAAATTCAAAAATGATTTTGGGCACCCATGTGTCCTTTGACTTGCCCTTTAATCTCTAAACTTGACACGTTTGCTTGACTTTCTCTCATTCAACGTTCATCTATCTATATATCCAACAATTCCTCTGAGTTTGTCACGTGTCTTTAACTTTGTAGAAGAAATTTGTCCCAAAAGGAAAGTCAGGACCGAGCTCGAGCCGGACCGCGGCAGCAGCGTGCGTGTGGCCTCACACCAAGTTTATAAGTCCAATACAGAGTCAATGCTTATAAACCAACTTCCCAAAGTTTATTCTTCCGATGTGGTATAACAACAGGTTTTAATATTTGTCATTCCCAACAATACTTACTTGTCATGTTGATGATATTATTTCGATCAGTATATATCACACGTTATGGATATATAATATATATCGTAATTCCTTACCTAAGAATATAAACAACTACTTTATATGATAATCCAATGGAAAAATATATACATACAAACAAATGAATTTAAAGTACAACGAAGTATGATACTTACTTACATTGTACGACCAGTAGAAATTTGCTCTCTTTAACTTACCCTAAGCAATTTTTGTGAATTCAGTAATTTGAAAATCTGCATCGTTCTTACACTCATTGAACCATATATGCAACACTATCCTCAAAACTTTCAACATATAAGTTTTTGGTAATTCTCTTGCATCTTTCATGTTGGAATTTAAACTTTTTGAAATGATGGTTGTCATGAAATTATATCTTGTACAAGTTGTGTAAGCACATGACCATTTAGAAATATATATGGAATACAACTCCTCACGTATGTCTCGTACGGTATTCTCTAACAAGCGTAGATTACGTTTAAAATCCTCGACATTGAATGTTTTGGCATATTGGAAGAATAACTGATCAGACACCTTGTCTTTGTATTTCAACTTCAAATTCTTGAAAAACTGGAACACAGGCAAGCTTTAGGGAATACATTATCAAATGATCTGAATATACTCTTGTGACTCTTTGAAATAATTACAAGGTTTTTACAAAAATCTATACATTGTTTGACTTGTTCAAAAAACCACTCCCATGAAACATCATTCTCATAATCAGCAACAAAAAATGTCAAAGGGAAAGTTTGATCATTTGCATCTAATGTGTAGGTAAAATAATTAAAGTGCCAGCATACTTATTTTTCATGAATGTTTCATCAACTGAAATAACAAGCCGTCAATGTTTCCATTCAGTAATCGAAAACTATAAAAACATGAAAAAAAATATTGAAATCTTCCATGGATGTCAACTTTAAAATCACATATTGAACCTATAATGATCATAAAAAAATATTCTACAATAACTGAATATGATCATACCTAAATTTTTTTCATTAATCATATGAGAAAAATAAAGGATTAAATCATATGATTATTCCGAAGATCCTCTAATCTCATTTATCGTAGATTCTCTCGCACACCAGGGCTTTTGAATAGTTGATACTAAGACCAAGTTTGAAACGAACATGGGTCATGACATCTTTTACAATCATCAAATCGGTGCCTTCTATGCTAATCCTGCCATTAATAAATTTCTTGATGACAGAAAATGTTACTTGCATATAATCGATAAGTACTATTTCAAGAAGAACATGTATGATCTTAGACAAATTTATTTACAATCCAAATCTCACTCTCTTTATCTCCAAATAGGGAAGTACGAAGGAACCATTGGTATATATGTTATAACTTATTATATGGCATTTATAAAAATTCATTTGAGATATATAATGAATCAATATACATAATAGTTTTATTTTACATATGAATATAGCAACATATGGTATATATGTTATAACTTATTATAAGTATGTGTATACAATATTTACAAAATCACTAATAATGGTCTTTCTTAGAACAATACATGGTATATATGTTATAACCTAGTATAAGTATGTGTATACAGTATTTACATAAGATCATTAATAACAGTGTTTCTTAGAACAATACATGGTATATATGATATAACCTAGTATAGATGTGTGTATACAGGATTTACAAAACATTAGATGAGTGAGCATAAAATGTACATAATTGTTTCAATTAAGAGGAAACAAAAAGGAAATTATAAGGAAATTATATAGAGATACAATATTTAAACACCATAACATACCTATGATTTGAGTATTGAAATAAAATTTCTGCAGTGGAAATTTGAGACATCAAATTTCTGGTGAAACGAAACTTTTATTTACGAAAATTTGAATTGCTCGACGAAATATTTTTTACGAAAGAAATAATAGTCACTGAAAAGGGGAAATGGGAAGTAATATAAAAAGTACTAGTTCACCCTTTCAAAGTAGTGCGAAATGAACAAAAAAAAAAGAAAAAACATTGTTGTTTTGGTGATAAAGGATGTAAACAAGATTGTAATTCAACCTTCAATATAATAGGGAAGCATAAACAAATATCATTTCGTGATTATTACATGGAAACAAAAATAAAAGTACTTTCATGAAGTGCCAGCGATAAAGAATGGAAATAAAAGTGGTATGGTCGTTGAAGAATTCAAGCAAGGATGAAAATTGAAATGAGTTGATGGATTCTGACGAGCTTCAATAATAGGGAAGATTTCTTTTTGTTAAAAATGGAATAATTTAGAGTATAATATTGAATGGGGAAAATTAGGAGAATGAATGAGTGGTGTTCATGAGAGATTAATGTTTGAAAATCTAAATAAATCATATTTAATAGGAGCAATAGAAATTTTGAAAGTTTTGATTAAAAATCAAATCTAAACATTTAAATAAAATAGGGGTGTTCGTGGGTTGGGTTGAGAGCTATTTTAGAGCCAACACTATCCTTCGGGTTGTAGAACCGATGGAAACGAACCAACTCAACCCAATTTTTTTGGGTGGGTTGGTTTCGGTTAGTAATTTAACAAGGACTTTCGATTATGGGAAATTGATTCTGATATTGCTACAAGCCCACAGTGGAGACCCTATCCTTCGGGTTGTAGATTTCTCTAACCCGAACTAACCCGTGTTAAATTACTAACCCAAACCAACCCACCCAAAACAAATTGGGCTACGTTGGTTCGTTCCGTCGATTCTTTATCTTGCCATGACATGGAAAAAAAAAACAAAATATATACCTACTTTAAATCATATAAGCACCTATTTAATAATATCTCACAAGAAGATAGCCTCCAAAATCCATACTAAAACATAAATAAAATCCTACAAAAACATAGTTTCTAAAATCCAAACCCTAATACATAAATAAAATTCGACAAGAACAGTCTCTAAAATCCAAGCATTAATACATAAAATAAAATCTAACAACAACATAGTCTCACAAACTACAAATACATAGTCTTCAAAAGAAAAAACATATAGTCTCGAATAGGCTACGAGTCTAATAATAAACTTGTAAAGCTAACATACACAACATCTTTTTGTATGCTCCTTATATGATCCTGTATTGTAGGTATGAAAACATTTAGGCCATGTTTACCTACCAGGAATAAAATGAATCGGAATGGGAATATTATTCCTTTGAGGCCACGTTTACTTAACTGCAATCGTAATGGAAAGCAATCGTAATGAAAATCAATCGTAATGAAATCAACCGGAATCGTAATGTTATTCCATTGATGTTGTCTACTATAAATTTTCTAGAATCGTAATCAGAATTCCTTTGATGTTGTTTACTAAAACTGTCTGGAATCGGAATCGGAATCAGATATATGACAATTACTAATATACCTCTTTCTCCTTTTTAGCCAATTACAGATATATTATTTTGCTCATCTTTTTTAAATTACAATAATAATAAATTTTAATTTAATTTATTACTATATTATTGATAGTAAATATTTCTTCTTATAACAATTTATCTAATATTAATATATAATGAATAATTAAAATAAAACTACATCAAATAAAATATTTTTTTATTAGAACAACCAAACTTTAATAAAACATATTATTAAGTTTTATTATTCTAATATTTAAAAGTAATAATATCTATTTAAAAAATTTATTGATATTAATTAATATTAATATTATATAATAAAATCACATTAACTAATAAAAATTGGAGTATAAATGCAGAAGAAATTATAAAAGTATAAAAAAAACTAATTAAAAATTAAATGGATCTAATCCATATATGAGAGGGAAAAGGGTAAAAGTGGTACATTAATTATAATATATATGTGGGATCTACGGAATAAGGAATGGGAATGAGATTTATGGGGTTGTATGAGTGTAATGAGATTACACATTTTCATGTAATGGGATTACAAAGTTTGAGATGGGTCTCACTATTTGATTATATTCCTACAATTTGGTAAACACCATCAAAGGGAATCAAAATTTTCATTACGATTCATTGATTACGATTGGGGGGAGTAAATGGGGCCCGATGTTGTTTACCAGAAATTTTCTGGAATCGAAATCAGAACTCCTTTGATGCTGTTTACTAAAACTGTCTGGAATCGAAATCGGAATCAGATATATGACAATTACTAGTATACCCCTGTATACAATAATAATTTACTTTAATTTATTTTATTACTATATTATTAATAGTAAATATTTTTTTTTACCAAAACGTTTTATTTAATATTAATATTAATAAATAACTAAAATAAAACTATATCCACTAAAATACTATTTTATTATAACCATCATCGTTTAATATAAAATTTTATTATAATAATGTTATTAAATTTTATTATTATAATCATTAATAATGTTAACTATATTTTAAAAAATATGATATTAATTAATAATAACAAAATTAAATTAAAAAATTAATATTTTATAATAATATCACATCAACTTATAAAAGTGATATAAATTTTTACTAAAAGAAAAATTATTAATAATATAAATGAAAAAGAAATAAAAAAGTATAATACAATTAAATAAAAAGTTACGAGTCTCATTAATCATGAGAGAAAGAGTAAAAAGTAGAAAAGTGATCCCAATAAATATGTGGGATCCAGAAAATAAGGAATGAGAATGAGATTGTCCATTCTTTGGAATGGATTGAAAAAAGTGGGTGGGTCCCACAATTTGATTCTCATTCCAGCAATTTGGTAAACACCATCAAAGGGAATAAAAAATTTGATTATCATTCCTTCATTCTCATACCCTTGAAGTAAACATGGCCTTACAGATATTATCAAATATTTACCACAAAATTCAATATGTGTGAATGTAGCTAGGGGTGTTCATGGGTCTGGTTGAGTTGGTTTGGGTCGGCTTGGGGGGTTTTTTGGGACCCAACCTAACCCAAATTGATGACCTGGGTTGGGTTGGGTTGTTACACATTTTTTTTAATTTATTTTGTTTATAACCTGGATCAAAAAAACATGTGATAGAAATATAAAGCAAAAAAAAAAAAAAAGTGTTACTGCCAATACCTCCTTCGCCGGCGGTGATCCGGGTTGATGCGGAGAGACGGCAGGGCCGTGACAATGCAGTGGGCGCGAGCGGATGCGGTGACGACTGTGTAGCAAGCGGTGGGGTGGCAACGGTGCGGCGGGGAGTAAGGACAGCAACGGTGCAGCGGGCGGTGGAGCGACGATGATAAGAGGGAGAGAGCTTGAGTGGACAACAATAGAGAAGAGATGGAGAGATTCGAGAAACTTGATTTGATGAGATTCAAAATGAGGGAGGAGAGGAAGATGAGAAAAGAAGAAAACCCTTAAATGAAGGGTTGAGATTAAAACTCTACGGACGTTGAGATTAAAAAAGGTAAAAGATATTATAATTTATATATTTATTATATATATATATATATAAACAAATAAAGCATTATTGGGTAGGGTCGGGTCAACCCGAGACCCGACTGACCTGGTCAGGTGGGAATTTTCCAACCCAACCCAAACTGAGGTTCAATTGAACCCAACTAATCGAGTCTTTTGAACACCCCTAAATGTAGGTATGCACATCGGTCGGTCGGGGCGGTTATTGTGCTGAAATCCCAACCGACCGACCGACCGAAAATTTTGCATATAAGCGACCGACTAAATTGTCGGTTCTATCGGTTGGTTTTCGCCTAAACCGACTTTTTTTTAATCTGTGTCTTATTTTTTTATCATTTCTTATCTGGAGGTGCAAAATCCGGCGACGGCCGGCGACTGTGAGACTGGGTCTTAGCGGAGGTCGAGTCCGACAACTAAGATGATTTATGAAAGGAAACTCGAATCCGGGGAGAAAAGAGAGAGAATCGAAGAGAAATACTCTCCGACGAGCGACGGGCGTCATTATAGTGGGCGGCGCGACGGAGGAGAGGGACAGTGTGAAGGTGATGCGGCGGCGGCAGCAAACTGTCACTGGTGCCGATGGTGTGGGCTCGGGCTGAGAGAGAGATGAGGTTGAGGGAGAGAAAGACTGTGACTGAGAGAGTGAGAGACGAGGGAGAGAGAGTAGATGGATGAAAATTGAAAATGAAAGTTTGAAAATTGAAACACCAGACGATGGAGAGAGAGATGCGGCAGCTACAAAGTGGCACAAGGGGAGGTAAACCTAATTCTGACCTATAACATTATTATAATATATTATATTATTATATAATAGATTTTTTTTAACAATACCTATTTCGGTTGGGTCGGTCGGTTTTAAGGGAAAATTTTCGGCCAACCGACCGACCGACAATCCCATAAATGTCCGACCGACTGACCGCCTCTACATTTTCAAAACTGACCGACCGACCCTATTTCGGTCGGTTTCGGTCGGTCGGGTCGGTTTTACCCCCTTGTGTGCACTCTTACCTAAATGTAACTCAGATCTTCAAAACTCTTCAATTGCTTTTCGTGAAGTCCATGACCTTGCATTGCTCCTTAAACTTTAAAAGAGGTTTCAAAAAGTAAATCATGCAAAGATATTATCCAAAACTACAAAAATTTAAGAATAATATAAAATAAATACATAACAAGTGACATGATAAAATTTGATCACAAGTTTCCAATTCTTCAAGTTATGGATGAAGATCTAACAAGATTGGCTTTGTCCGTACCCAATTTTGTGCACATATTAAAGCCTCTACCATCTTAGGGTCTAAAGAACTCCTAAAAGAGTTAAGGATCCTACCTTCCGTACTAAATTAGGATTCAGAAGCAACTGTTGACATTGGAACGACTAAGATATCGTGCAACTTGTGGTAGGATATTTTATTTGGAAGCATTTAGGGCTTGTTTGGTTGAAAACTTGGATTATATTTTTTGTTTTCAGATTCACTGAATCAAATGGATTTAATGAATACGCCTTCGACAAGATTTGGGAGATTCGTTTTTGAAAATATAACTTTATATTAAACTAAATATTTAGTTTGTAACTACTTCTAGTTTATAAATATATTACTAAACACACATTAAACAATTTTTTAAATTGAGATTCAATTACCAAACTGCTACCAAACATATATCTGAAAACACTGAAAACAAAGAATACAACTCTGGTTTTCATTAAATCCCTTAATTTCAAATTTATGTTTTTGGATTACCAACCAAATGCACCCTTAATTTCCACCAATGCAAAATATCAAAATTATCGGTAAGATCCTCATTAGATTCTAACAAATGACAATCCACATCATTTCTCACTTCATTCAAATTTTTTCTTCTCCCCTTTTATATTCCAATAGTAAATCTATTTCTATGTTATCACAATCATCATTCAGTTAAGCTCTATGAATATAAGAAGACTGTTTAGAATTCTAAGCACTTGAATCACTTTCTTTGTAAAAATCATATATTCTCATTAAACTAATTTCCACCTCATTAGTCAGTGTTCATGTAGCTTCATCCCCCTAATACTTGTGAAACAAAAGGACACATAATCCATTTTATATCGTATAACAGCTAGAAACAACACTTTGTTCATCTTATCAAGTGAACCCTAATACTTATCAATTTTTATTCTCATATTGGAAGCCATGGTATACAATATAGTATTTGAATTCTGGCCCCAACCTATTTAACCTCGTTGAATCCAGCAAAGTTCATGGAAAAATGTATTAGATGTTACAAACGTTGAACCACTAAGCTTCAATGTAAGATCATAGAACATTTTCAAAAATTTTACAAATGTTCTAACATTATTCCAATCGGCTAAAGTCAGTGGGCCTATTCTCTTCACCCTATTCTCATCTTCTTTAAAATAATTTACAAAAGCATCATTCTCCTCTTCTAAGTATTGAAAAGCCTTTTCAAATTTTAAAGCACGATCAAACATCAAGCATTAAGAATGTTGAATTTCATCTTGTAGTCACATCCAAACAAACAAAGGCCTTAGATTCAATATTCTCATGTCCCACACACTCTAAAAAAAATTTCAATCGCTTGTGCGAAGATCTAACATATCTTACAACATTTCGTACACTAGCAATTGATTCATGCAAATCCTTCAAACCATCATTAACAATCAAGTTCATAACATGAGCACAACATCTCATATGTAATAATTCACCATCTAAAACAATAGACTTCCAAATATTTAGTCTTCTCTTCATATAAGAGATAGCAGGATCATTTGAAGTTGCATTATCAACAATAATTGAAAAACTCTTTCAATGCACCACTCCAACAAACAACCTTCAATTGGTTTACCAATTATCTCACCTTTGTGATTTGCTATTTGACAAAAATTCAATTTCCCTTTTTGTAAGTTCCATTCAGAATCAACAAAATGTGAATGTAATTGAAATTTTGTAAGGAAGTCAAAGTATCTGTGGTGAGACAAATTCTTTGATTACCTTTTTTCAGCATTACAGAATTCTTTGAACCCTTCCGTCTCTACAAATCTAAACGACAACTCAGATAAGACTAGTATCTTAGCACATTAATCTCTAACTCCTTGTTGACTAAAGGCTGGAGACAAAAAATTCATATTGTTGCCCCATTTACCATGAGTGGATTGAAACTTTAGTATGGTTTGTCCTTTGACTTGCTCTCTAAATGGATATTTTTGCACTGTTTTCTCAAATGCTTCCATAAGGTACTAGTTCAACATGAAGTAGTGTCACACACATAATCCTTATCACAGTAACTAGACTTGCACCTAATTCCTTATGTACTAGATTTTTACATTTTTGTAAAGTGGTCCCATACAGAAGATGATGACATAGTTGGTTTTCTTTTATTATTATTTTATGATGATTTAGAACATGTTTCTGAAAGACTAATAGGTGGTGTTTCACTGTTGAATGTTGGAAATGACAAAGGTAAACTAAATTACTTTTCCCACATGGAAAAATTATCACATTTGGAAAGTTGGTTTATAAGCTAAAACCAATGGGCTTATACACATAGTGAGAGCTAAGCCCAATTTTTTACCCACACGTGTCTTGTCACCATCCGACTAGCTTAGGCATGCAGCTATCTTTTTTGGAATGTTTTCTTTTCCTAGGTTTTGATATTGTCAAAACTGCGTGGCGCACTTAGAGTGATCTGTGCTAAGCCTAACGTAATGGGTGGCTTAGTAAAAGAACCAACATGTGATGGGTGTTAACTTTTTCTTTGAGTTTTTTTTTAAACAATTTTCATTTTTTAGCAACCTTGTGACTCTAAATTGTCACTTCCCGTCTCATTTTATGGCATCCTATCTTTCACTTCCTTCTCCTCTCATCTCCATCCTTTAGAAAGATTTTTTTAAGCATGATTTGATTCCACTTCGTTCTGACGAGTGCTCATTTCTATCAAAGGTTGTGTTAACCTTGGGAAGCATTCTATCAATATAACGATTTATCACTGCGGTCGTGCCAATTTTGCTTTCATGTAGTGGTTCCCCACGACACAATAATTCTTTTCTTGGTCGTTTCCAATTTTTACCTTATCCTTCCTACGGTGAAATCATTGCTCTCTGACTCCACCTATAACAATTAAATTTAAAAAAAATAAAAATAAGAGAAAAGGTGGACAAGAGGCACAATATCTTTAAAATCTCTTGCTCTAATAATTTTTTTTAATACTAGTATTTTTTTGCTCTTATAAAATATGAGCCAAACATAAAGCATGATAGGAAAAAAAATAAAAGAATCTTGATCTTCTAATTTAAAACTAAATTCAAGAAGACTGAAATCTGATTAGAACGAATGTTCCTACAAGAAGTTATGAACCTAAGGAATTGGCTTCATCCATCAAGTAGGTGAAAAATCAAGAATCTATAGGTACAATTAAGACATTTCTAGGACATAGGGATCTATAAAAAAGTCGTGCAAATAGAAATATATGCAACTCCAAAAGTAAAATACCAAGAAATCAAAATGAGAAGGAAAAAAGTGACCATTTTTAGATTCCAAATCTAGAAGAATATCCTGCTCTACATGAGAAAGAAAGATTTAGATTTTTGTGAGGAAAAATTATTGAAATATTTGAGTTGAGAGAGCTTACCGAGAAAGGAGAAAATCAAGATACAAAGAAGATAGAGAGAAGATGAAAATGGTGAAGCGAAGACGAAGAAGATGAGCTTGCGATGTACTCTGCTGCAGTGTGCTGTGTAGGGAGATGAGAGGCAGCTACGAAAGTCGAAGAGCCAAGAAAAAGAATTGCAGGTGGAAGAAAACTAAAACATTAAAAAAGAAGTTAGAAACCCTAAAATGTTAAGTTGTTCATGGGCTTGGGCCGCTAAGTTTTGTTAATTATTACATTACAAGTCTAAAGTAAATCACATAGATTAAAAAAACTAAGAAAAAATAATATTTTATGAGAAAATTGGGATGGTTCGATTCAACCCGAAAAATAAACTTCTGAACCCGAGAATCGAATCAACCCGATCGATTTTTAAAAAAAAGGACCCAACCCAAACCAAATTAATTTTAAACCCAACCCAAACCAGGTGGGTTGGGTTGGATTGCTCGGTTTTTTCGCGTCTTCGATATTTTTTAACACCCCTAAAACACAAATCCTATTAAATATAAAAGCAATAAATTAAGGCAATCTTGGTATAAATAAAAGATTTTAACCTCGAAATCTAAATATGTAAAATTTGAAAACACAGGCCTTTGGTGAAATATAGTTTTCAAAGCGACCCACGGAAGACAGTTGTTATAAAAAGATAACGTGTTTTGAAAAATTGACAGAAGTATTAGATATAGTAAGAATGGTCAACTTACTTTTTATATTGAATGTAAAAATTCTATTTAGGATAAATTTACTCATAACACAAAATATAAGTATATACTGTCTTGATTTTTACCAATATAATTGTAGGAAGATGAATATTCAAATTCAAAATTAAACAAACAACGTTCAAATTCAAAATTAAATAAACTTAAAACTACATTATTGGAAAATAAACACAAGAATAGCTCACTTGAATTCGATATTTTGTAATTTTAGATCCGTAGAAACCAGTTAATTTATATTTTCAACTAAAAACTATCACGGCAATGAAATTAGAAGTTTTTTAAGGGATCTTATGTTTATTAAATCTCGGATGACGTTGAAAATAATTTCAAGAAATCTGAATAGCAAAAAGGGTAAAAATGAAAAAAAACAAGTGAGATCTACCCTAAAAAAAAATCAAATAGGTATATTTGCATGTAAATATGGTCACCAACTCAAATTTCTCATGTACACTGAAAGGGATTGGTGAAATTACCTCATACTTAGAAATCATTCTTCTTAAAGTGATAAATCTCTTTCCTCTCCTTCAATATTATCAATCTTAATCTCATTCTTTATTTTGTGGGCTCCACATTTTTAATAATTATTTTACAATTTTTATCATTTCTCTCTAAAAAAATTTATAACTTTTTAATTAATTGTTTTATAATTTAACTTTTTCTTTGTTTATTTAATTAACAATAATTTTTCTTCTAAGTTAAAAATTGTGACACTTTATTCAATATGGTTTTATTATAAAACATTGTAAATATTTATATAATTTATCATTATTTATTATTTGTTAATATTAAATAAATTGTTGTAATAAAAAATATTTACCATTAACAAAACAGTAGTAAAATAAATTAAAATTTATTATTATTTTAATTAAAAAATATTAGTACACTTTTAATTATTATGCTGTCTCATGCAAATGCATTCACTATTTTTAATTTAATTTAATTTAATAATAACACCAATAAAAAGATGAGAAAAACAATACCACAAATTATTAAAAAAAAAAAGATGACAATAAACAAATAAGAGAATTAAGATGTATGTATGCATACTTTCTCAATATATATTTTGTTGGGCGTAAAAACCGAGCAAGACGTGTGTCCGCCATGGAGAGGGGCGAGACCACAAGCGGTTACATGTCGTACACTGCGATGGTAGAGGGAAAACGTGCCTTTGCTCCCACAATACGGAGGGCCCGCCAAGTCCAGCAACCTATCGATGGCAGGTTGCAGGCTCCAGGCCTCCAGGTGGAGGCGTCATCCACCAATTGTCGGGGGCGTATGCTCCCAATAGGTGTCGTACAGTGCAATGCGTCCCTGCCACCTCAACCTTCGTCCTTCCTAGTTGGCTATCCGAGTCTATAAAAGGGAAGGAAAAACTTGTA
This sequence comes from Momordica charantia, assembly GCF_013281855.1. Classification (NCBI taxonomy): domain Eukaryota; kingdom Viridiplantae; phylum Streptophyta; class Magnoliopsida; order Cucurbitales; family Cucurbitaceae; genus Momordica; species Momordica charantia. The sequence goes on from NW_028275162.1 coordinate 9,983,873, forward strand.
AGTGAAAAACTTGTCACTTATACCTAAGGTGTCTTTTTCTATTCTTTACTCTGATTATTGACTTTAGCGTCAGAGTGTATTAGGCGAGATACCGCACCGACATCGAGTTTTCTGGTTGCATGCTCATTGTTCTCTGGCGAAGCCACTCGTCCGAGGGACACGTGGACCTATCCAAAATTCGCCTTCAACATATTTATTTATTTTAAAGCAAAATATTTTTACTTCTAACCTGATAATGGCCAGACAAACACTCAATTCCGAAATCAAATTGTAACATTTTAAACATAAAATGCAAAATATAATTGATTAATGTAGTGCATGTTCTCCTGATACATCATACATCTTGAGTTGTTTTTAGATTATGAAGATTTAAAAAGTAAATAACACGAGAGAGGAGTAAGTGTAGAGAAAAGAAAATAATGAAGTTTTTTGAGATTATGAAGATTCCAAAGCAGATTTAAGTTTTGTAACCTTTTGCTTATATCACATTGGTGTGAAATTATGTATTTACCCTTGGTTATTTTTTAATTGAATTTCTCTCATTTTCGTGTTTTTCTTCCTACCAAAACTTTTTTTTCTCTCTTCTTCTCTCTCATACCCTCCTTTTTTTCCTCCATTTTTTCTCTTCCTACCATTATTCTTCTTCTCCCATTATATATTTTAGATCTCCTCCCTCCCCATAAGAAATTTTAAAAGAACTCATATTAGAAGAGTAGAAACTAAAAAATCTCACGGGAGAAATTTTTGTTTTTGCTCTCCCCCTAAACCCTATGCCGCCGCACCCTCCCTCCACCCCCCCCCCCCCCCCCCCCCCACACGCTTTACAGACCAGACCACCATTATCTTTTCTTTGTCTCTAAAAACCTTACTGTTAGGTTTTATATCCTAAACTCGTGGTTTATAAACATAAAACAAATATTTATTCAATAAAGTTGTTATTGATGTTTCTTTTAGAATTGCATTAACCCAAATCGAAAAAACTAACATCTGAGGTCATGTCATATAACTGGAATAATATATAACAGATATATAGTATATATTTAATATATAGCGTATCTATTTCATAGGAAGGCATTTTGGTAGTGTTGATCTATGGTGAGGAAGTGTCGTCAAAGGTGTGTTTCACTACTTCCTTTTAATAATGCTTATGTCTTTTCTTTATTGTATTTCTAAAATAAAATCGAAGCACAAGCATTCGCAGCTTTCGCTGTGGGATTCGATCCCTTCACTTATGCCCCCGCCTCACTCCTTATGACCCATGGCCAACAACCCTCGTTCAAGATCCCTCCACTCTTAGTCTTGTTAGTCTCGCTCCCTCTGTTACTATTCTCGCTCTCTCTCTCTCCTCCCGCTCTAAATCTTGTTGATCTCGCTCTCTCTTTCTCGCTGATCTTGCTCTCGGTCTCGATGCTCTCACTCTCACTCCCACTGGAGGAAATTTATGGACAGTATTTAAAAAGAAAAAGAAGATGAAGGAGATAAAAAAAGAATAAGAAGAAGGGACGGCTGAAGAAGAAGAGGATAGAAAGAGCTAGAAAATTTAGGTTTTTTTTTTTGAATAAAGAAGAGATAAGAGTTTTGAGTTTTTTTAGGGTGATTAAACAAGAGAGAGAAAATTGGTTTTGAGCTTTTTTATGGTATGTATTTATTGTATTTTTTTCTTTGTATCTCTCACTTTTTGTTTTTTTCTCCCTAATCTACATATTAGTTTCTTTCTCCAAATTAATAATCTTTTTTTAAAAAATCTTTTTCAAATTTAACAAATTTAAAAATATACCCCTCTCTCTCCTTCTCCCTCTTCCTTTTCTCGCTCTCTCTTTTTCTTACTTCTTTTTTTCTCTCTCCCTCAGTCCAACCTATTGCGAAATCTAGCAGTAGTAGGACGATCTGCAAATTGAATTTAATCTCACAACGACACATACATCATCAAAGAAGAAGAAAATTTTGGAGAGAGAATAAGAGGAGAAGAACAATAGTTGTGGGAGAGAGAAAGAGAAGAATGAAAAAGAGAAAAAAGAACGAAGAGAAAATAAAGAAAGAATGAGTTAATGGAAAATAGAGATAAAGAAAAAAAGATTTTCAGGAAAAGAAGGAGGAAAGATGAAAAAATAATGAAAGGAAGAGGGGGAAGAAAGATAAACACAAAGAAAAAAGTGAAGAGGGACTATGTGTAATTTCACATAAAAATGATATAAGTAAGAGTTTAAAAAACATAAGTTTTAAAGATGAGGACAAAAATCATTTTCCCTTATAAAAAGGGTTAGTCAGCCTAAATTCTCGTTTCATTTTTAGGTGCACCATTATAGCATATGTCGATCTCTCCTTTTCAAGTTCTAATCTTCTTCGATCGTTGTCATCGTTGTCATCATCTTATTGTTCACCATTCCCATATTCTGCTTGATGTTGTAGCCCACTAGTGCTAACTACTACCACCTACTGTTGTTCGCCATTGCTACCGAACTTATACTAATCATCATCTTTTGTAGCAATTCTCATCACTCTTATTTTTTTCAATAGAAAAAGAATTTAAAAAAAAATGTAGCACATAATGAAGGAAATGAAGAGGAATTTTTTTAGTATGCAATTTCATTTTCCGGTAGATAAAGATAAATAGAGTTTAACAAATTGAGAAAGAGAGAAACTCAACTCAACCTCACTTCGTACTCTTGTTTTCAATTTCTCCTTCTCATTCATCAATTTCATTATTCTTGTTCGAAATCAACCCCCTCTTGTTTATATTTTTTTTGCAATTTCTTTCGCCTACAAAATTGGATTTGGAGAGTTTGATCCTGTATTTTGTATTTATATATTTTATGTGTAATTTTAAGACTTGTCGATTTTAGTATAATAATAAGTAAATTGGTATTGGTAATTGTATTTTAATTGTAAATATAATTAATTTGTGAGTTACAATGTATTAAATAGATTCAAAAAAGAATTTGTTAGTTACAAAAGAAATTGTTGCATGAGATGGACCACATTGAATATTTTGTGCAATTAACTAATAAAAACTAGTTTGAGTTTATTTGTTTGTAATTAATCAAAAATCAAAGGGGTATTACAGTATAAAAAAAAAGTTTTTCAAAACTATAGTTTTTTATCAAACTATAATAATTTGGAAAAAGAAAATAAAAATTTTAAATTTATAACTTACCTTGTATGATCGAGTTTGATCTTTTCTACACAATACTTGGCTCAGTATAACTTCAATGTGGAATTTTTGTGCATAGCGTGAATGGTAAGTGGTATATTCTTATTTATATGCAAGCAAAATATGGGCAACCAATATAATGTTCAATAAAAATTCTACTAAATAAATGATCCACTTATTATAAAACTAATATTGTAGATGCCCATTCAACGGCCACATGTTTGTTGATCATGTTCTCCATGTGTCATCCTCTCATCCATACTTAGTGTCCAAATAGTACACATCATGATTATTTACATTGCCTATAAATGTAGCCAATTCATTGTTTTCAAATATATATAAAAAATTGAAGGAATTTCCTTAGTTATTTCTAAATTTACATTTTATTTGTGATTTTAATTTTACAATTTGTCCTTTTTCGTTTTTGTGTCGTTGTTTGTATACTCGTGGTACTTCGTTTCTCTCTTCAATTTTACAACACATTATCAGCACGAACCTTTGTTATTTTCTCTACCTAAAGGTAGGTTATTTGTTTTCTTTTGTTATGATCAAGTAAGCTATATTTTATTTTTCATGTTTAGTATATATTAAATCACTAATGTACATACATTTGTTTGTAATATTGTCATTATGACAAATCTCACTAAATTAGATCTTGCTGCCCTTGACATCAATGACAATAATTATTTGTCATGGGTACTTGATGCTCAGATTCATCTTGATGCTATGAACCTAGGAGAAACCATCAAAGAAAGAAATACAACTATAAGTCAAGATAAGGCAAAAGCCATGATTTTCCTTCGTCACCATCTCCATGAGGAATTAAAGATGGATCACCTGACAATAAAAGATCATCGTGTTTTGGACAAAATTTGAAAGAGAGATATGATCATTAGAAAACAATTATTCTTCCTGAAGCTCATTACGAATGGATGCATTTGAGGCTCCAAGATTTCAAATCAGTAAGTGACTATAATTCCGCATTGTTTAAAATCAGTTCTAAATTGAAGTTATGCGGAGAAAAAATTACTGATGCAGAAATGCTAAAGAATACATTTTCTACCTTTCATGTCTCGAATATACTCTTGCAACAACAAAATCAAGAGAAAAGTTTAAGAAATATTCTGAGCTCATATCATGTCTTCTCGTTGTTGAGCAAAATAATGAGCTACTGATTAAAAACCATGAATCTCGACCAACGGGAGCAACATCATTCAGTGAAACAAATGCTGTGAATTTTAATAATCGTGGTCGAGGTTGAGACCGTGGTTGACGATGTGACTGCGGTAAAGGAAGAAATAATTATTATTTTCGTAGTGGTTGTTTTAATCATTCACATTTCAAAAGGACCACATGAAATGATGATCATAAAAGAAAATCTCCAAAAGATCAGAGTTCCAAAAGTGTTGAAAATAAATACTCATGAACTCGAGTAAATTTGAAATTACCTTCTCGCGGGAGTCGCGGGTCTTTGCTCACATCCACACTGAAGCCATTATCTACTCTTCACCGGTAACCTTCTTTTGAAGAGCTACCTCCCCCCAAATAATGCTTCTCCGGATAAGAGACCGGTTGCTCCCTATTTTAGCATTTAAAAAGTTCCCACTATGGAAATATTTGCTGCTTAACACTTTGGATACCAAATCATCTAGATTATTCAGAAGATTCTAGCGCTGCTTGGCTAGCATAGCTTGATTGAAGATACAAAGGTCTTTAAATCTCATTCCTCCCTTGATCTTTGTTAAAGCAGAGGCGTTTCTAGCTCCTCCAAAGTATCTTCATGTTGTTTCTTTTTGCTCTCTACCAGAACCTAGCACATAAAGAATTAATATCAGCACAAAGATTAATGGGTAAACGAAAGCAGCTCATAGTGTAAGTGGGGATGGCCTGTGCCACTACTTTAATTAAAACCTCCCTTCTACCCATTGAGAACAAATTCTCCTTCCAGCCTTGTAAAACTTTCCACACCCTATCTTTGATATTTGAGAAAACTTCGTTCTTGTTGGGGCTGTCTGTGAAGGGAAGCCTAGATATTGCCTCAGCGAATGAGTATGTTTGACTTGGAGCTTGCTTTGGATTTGGGCCACCATATATTCCTTAGTATTCCTGCTCACCACAAAATTGAATTCTCGAAAATTATGCACCGTCACGAGGCCTTCTCGTAAGTCTTTAAAATCTTTTTGATAGCTTGGCAATTCCCTATAGATGCTTTAAAACGCAAAAAACTGTCATTTGCATAAAACAAATAGGTTATTAGATGCAACCTTTGTTAATTTGCAAACTTTTCATGGACCGATGATTATTTTCTTCTTTGTGAAGAAGGACCAAGAGCCCTTCCGCACAAAGAATGAAAGGATAAGGAGAAACTGGATCACCTTATCTCAGTCATCGCTTAGCACAAATTCTTAATCAGGAATTCCATTGAGAAGGACTGCAAATTGCCTACACAGTGTATAATAAGATTCACCCACTGACTTGCAAAACTCAATTTCTCCATGATTCCTTTTATGAAAATCCACTATACCCTTTCGTATGCTTTACTCATACCAAGCTTCATTGCTGCCTCACCATCTTTACCATGTCCCTTGTTATTGATAGCATGGATGCATTCAAAACCAATGATCATATTATCAGTGATGCTTACCTAGAATAAATGATGATTGAAAATGAGAAATGAAACTGTCAAGAACCTTTTTAAGTCTATTCACTAGAGTTTTAGTAATTAGCTTGTAAGCCACATTGTAAAGGCTGATGGGACAAAAATACTTCATATCTTTAGGCACCTTCTTTTTTGGGATGATACCGATGTGAGTTTTGTTGATAGACTCGACTGGAGCATTATGATTTAGAACGTTCAAGCAAATGTTTACCGTGTTTTTACCAATAATGTCTCAATACTTTTGGTAGAACATAGCCTAAACCCCATCAGACTTGGGCTTTAGAGGGATGCATGATTTTAAGATCCGCTTGAATTCTAGACGTTCCTAATCAATTTCTTGCACTTCTCATGTTGTGTCCAACTTTCTTGAAACCTCAGTGGTCTTTTGGGGTGGTGATGCTTTCCTCTATTTTCCTCAATATCCTAAATGGATAGAATTGGTGTATGATCATACCCCAACAATTCCAAATGGATTACTTTAAAATTTAAGCATTTGTTGTACAACCCAAAATTCACAAAGAAACAATCAAGACGCTACCAAATCAATTTTCCATTGAAATGGTTGTTGCACCAAGTGAA